>NC_133648.1:256372073-256680823 GCF_009905375.1 Apium graveolens
TATTTTCAAATATTATTATTACAATTATTTGGAATTATTTATGTGATTTTATGTGAATTTTAGTGAATTATCTGGTAATTGGAGTTGATGTTTTGGATGTTTATATGTGATATTCTTTGGGTATTCTAATTTTTATATATGCAGAATAAAATATAGATAATTGTGATATTTTTCTGGTAATTTTTGGAGTGTTATATGATTTTATAATGATTTATGAATTATTAATTATTTTCTGAATAATTACCAAAACTGTTTTATAAAGACGGGAATCGTTCAACTTCAACTATTTTTGCGTTTTTACAGCCCGTAACTCTTCCGAAAACTCCTTCCTAACCGAATCTAGTAATTCCGGACATTTTCCGTGTTTTGACTTTTTCGATCTGGATTACGGTTTGACCAGTGCGCGGCCCGGCGCAAGATTTTCGATACGATAGTTATTTTGATAAATCAATAAAACCCTTATTCTCGAGAGACAGGATATTTTACATTATTTTAGTATAAAGTATTTTATAAGAAGCCCAGTTTTGATGATTATCCAAAATTGATACCAAATTGTATCGTTTCATAGTTACTTAGCGGTTAAGTAATGTATTTTCGGATCCGATATGATCCAATGGGATACTCTTTACATGTTTAAGAAATATTTATATGAATCGATCCGTAATTTGGATGTGTGTTTATTTGCGTTATTCGTTTTATCTCGTTTTATGTGTGCTGAATGTATTTTATGTGTTTTCGGGACATTCTGTTTATTTAGGAATCATCTCCGTTTTCAAAAATCAACGGACCGGGACCCCACCGGGACGTCAAAGCCCACAAAATTCACGTTTTTAATTTTAATTTTAGAGAATTACTCGTATTTCAAATATCCTGTATTATTTTATATTTGAATTAATCACGAATTTTGGGAAATTTTGATACAAATTTTATATTTTATCGCTTTTGAAATTAGTCCCCCGAAATTAGTATTTTTGGGCCTAATTATTTTAATTAGGGGATAAAAACATCCTTAATTTATTTTAGAGTATTGATTTTCTGTAAAAATATAAATAGCTGTCCATATTTATTTTTATTCATCTTTTTAGCAAAAATTCAGAAAAATAGAAAAGCAAGAACGGAATTTTTGGGGGTAAAATCCAATGTTCAATCTTCATCTCATGATATCCAGAGATCGGGTGATCCGTTTTTGATGTTCTGATAGTCAAATTGAAGCTTGTTTCAAGCCCTATCTTTTGATACCCGAATCACGATCTGAGGTTCAATATTCTGAAAAATCATTTATTTTTAGTATTGATTCAAATTTTATTTTTAAGTTCTGTTGATTGTTGATTGAATTGGAGGTTATAGACAACTTTAAATTGATTTAGAGAGCCGATTTATGTGTTTACTTGAATTGTTTTAGTCCCGAAATGATATAGGCGAGTTTTTGAGTTTAGTCGATTTTATGTTTGATTTGTTTTGGAAAAATATTGACGTTGGTTAAGGGTTTTGATCATTTGAGCTGATTTGTATGAGCTTTAGCTTCGTTTTGGTATCAAAATCGTTTGATTTGGCTCAGGAATGGCGAAGTTGGGTGTTGGGCCGGAGTTCTTGTTCGAACTCGCCGGATTTTGATAAGAACTCGACGGAAATCGTTGAGTTGTGGTTGTGTGATGCATTTTCTGTTTGCCTGGAGTGCGGGGACTGTTTTGGGATCAAGATATGGGAAAAACCGTATCGTTTGGCTTGAATTCGAGGTAAGGAATGATCTCGCCGGAGAACTTCCCGGCGACCGGAATCTGGGAATTCCCAGAAACCGGCGGGAAGTCCGGCCACATTCATAAAAACCCGATAGGGTTCTTCCTGACCCGTTTTCCAGAATTTCCCGACCCGCTTTTAATCCTAATTCCCCCCAAACCCTAAATCAATTCATGTTTCTGCAATTTTCTGATTTTAAATAAATCAAAATTCATTTTAGTTTCTAAGATTCATTTCTTTTAATTTCAAAAATCATGTATTGTTATTTATAAATTCTAAAAATGATTTACTTAATTATTATGGATTCCAAAATTTATTTTCTTTTATTATTATTTTTGAAATCCAATTTGATTTAATTATTTATGATTTATTTTAGTTGATCATTTATAAATTTAATTAATTGATTAATTCAATTAATCGATTACTTTTATTTATAAATGGTTAAATAAAATAAAATTATTTATAATTAATTCAAATAAATCCTAAAAATTATTTTTAAGCTTTTAAAAATTATATTTTGATATGTAAAAATCAATTAATATTATTATTAATTGATTTATCCCTATTTTATTCTTATTTTATTCGTAATAAATAACCCGTTCGTCCATTTAATACGAAACGAACGCCTCTAGACTTAGAAAAATATTCCGCTTTCAATAAAAATACTTTCGGGACCCAAATCCTTTTGTTTCGAAAGGTCGCTTGTTTTACAAGTCATTCTGAGTCAATTATTGATCGATAAATCATGTTTTTGATCTGATTTCAGTTTTAAACGCATCGAGTCGAATGTTTTGACGAATCGAGTCATATGTGATATGAATTATGTGATATGTGAGATATGTGTTTATGTGCTATGTGAATTATGTGCGTACGTGGGTCAAGAGTCCTGTGTTTGACTGTCTTCTTTATGTGTGGGTTATCGTATGGGTAGACGATAAGGTATTGACGCGCAGTTCGTCGAGTTATTATCGTTTAAACAATTAAAATTATATCTTTTAATTATAGATGCGGATCATTCGAGTTGATCAGGACAAGACGTTGGATAAAGAATGAGATGGAATGGTATTGGATATCTGGCTTCTAGCAATCGCAAGGGCAGCATATCAGTAAAGTGTTGAAAAGAAAGACGGAGATGTTTCGAGACAGAATGTCAGAATAGATGTGTCATTGCGAGAGTGACTAACTGCTAAAAACCCAAAGGCAAGTATCCCTATCATCACTTATTGTTCAAGTGATATTTATTTTGAAGCTTATTATACAAGTATTGCTTTCCCTATTCAGTTCGTAATAAATAAATGTTTTACAGATCGCTGAATTAAATGATTCTGTTTTTGCAAGTACTATTTTACTATTCTATGTTCAGAATAGCTAAATGATTTTTACTTATCAAATGAATGGGTGTATAATTTTTTTGGATTTTGAGAAAAATAAGTTGGTTTTGCGAGTATTCCTGCCCAAGTAAATGGGGGAATAAAAGTTTATAAGGGTGTCGAGTATTATGACCCCTCTCAATAAAACGTTTTAAGATTGGATGGTTGCATAAGAGGCCGCGGAAGCGGTCCAGCGGAGAGTTAGGTATTATACAGGATATAATACCAATAGGCCAATATGTGCCTTGGGTGCCCCATTTTTTAGTTGGATATGCTTAGGCATACCGGTGTTGCTCTGCGGCTGATCACCGACGACAACACACTGTTGTCCGAGGATTCCAATCTAAATTATTATATTGTTTTTGATAATCTTATAAGGAATGTTTTATCAACTGTTTTGGTTTTGAATAAAGGTGGAATACAGTTTTGATCCAGTTGCTGATTGATGTTGATATTTAAGTTGTTGTTAAATATCAAATGTGGTATTAATATATATGATTGATGTTGACTTCCATATTTTAGCGCGGGTAGGTTGTGAGCATCAAAGTTCGTATTGATATCTAATTTGATATGAAAGCAAACTAAGTATTAATTTGAAGAGTTCGGTTTTGAGTAAAGTTTATGATTCAATCCATAACCATTGTTTCATGTTATGGATGTTTACGATATTTACGTAAACACTGTTTTACGAGTATTATTCTCGTCAAAATTCAAAGTATTGGTGAAGCATTTCGCTCAAAAATATCAAAATGGTTTTGAATACAATTAAGGAATCAATTCTGGGGTTCCTCAACTAAAATTTTATGATTCAGCAATTATGATTTTAAATGTTCTGCTCTAATGCAGATGTCGGTTTTATATCAAAACGACCCTATATATATGCTATAATGATCTTGCTGAGCATTTCTTCCGCTCATACTTGTCTGTTTTTAAAATTTAACCTCTAGTGAGGATTAGCTTGCGCTGTTTAGCTGCGAAATTCGAGGAAGCAAAGAAAAAGTTCTTGGAAGGTGGTTGGTCCAGGGTTTGCGGGCTAGTGTAAGTTTTATTGTGTAAAGTTGTTTATATTATATTATATTATAGTTGTATATTTTAATTGGGCCTAGTATACTTCTTTTCGAAGTTATACTAGGGGGTTTAGCTTTGAGATTGAGAATTGTTGAAAAGAGTTTCAAAAGAAAGTGAAAAATTTATTTGTGGAATTTGGATATCTTGTTTCTAGAACTGTAACCTTAAAAGATCTTGGATTAGTTTGGGGTCATAAATGATATATATCTTCCGCTGACATTTGTTTATTAATGAAACAGGTTAATTTGGATTAAAGGTTTATAGTGACGACCAAATCCTCTGACCCCGGATTTGGGGGAGTTACACTTTCGCATCGTTTGTTAGCAACGCTTTAACTTCAACCCATTTCGACACATAATCAACCACCAACAAGATATACTGATTGTTACAAGATGAGACAAATGGCCCCATGAAGCCCAAACATCGAAGACTTCAACCTCGAGAAGCACATTAAGAGGCATCTCATCCCTCTTGGACAAATTATGTAATATCCGGGACATAGCGTGTAATTATTTTTATTGATAAATGATTATTATGTGATTTTTTGGTGAATTATTTGATGATTGGTGTTGATATGTGGATATTTATACGTGGTAATTATAATTATGTTAATTTTGTTATGACCAGAATAAAATATAGATAATTACGGTATTTTTCTGGTAATTTTTGGAGTGTTATATGATTTTACATTGATTTTTGAATTTATTAATTATTTTCTGAATAATTACAAAACTATTTTATAAAGCCGGGAATCGTTCAACATCAACCGTTTTTACGTTTGGACAACCCGAAATTCTTCCGAAAACTCCTTCCTAACCTAATCTGGTAATTCCGGACATTTTCCGTGTTTTGACTTTTTCAATCCGGATTATGGGTTGACCCCTGCGCGGTCCGGCGCACAATTTTCGATACAATAATTATTTCGATGTACCAACAAAACCCGTATTCTCGAAAGAAGGGATATTATTACATTATTTTCGTATAAAGTGTTTTTACAAGAAGCCCGATTTGAATAATTATCCGATACAGGTATCAAATCAGATCGTTTTTGTAGTTACTTAGCGGCTAAGTAATTAATTTATCGATCCAAAACGATCCAACACGAACCAATATTCCATAAATATATAGAGCCTTTTATTATTTCATTTTATTCGTAAAATTATTATCGATCAGTAAAAATATAGAAAATACAGAGAAAAATCCAAAAAACGTTGTGTTCTTCATAATCAAACGCACAAACGAAGGCGTTATCGAACTCCGATTCGGGCGTGCAATATATCAAATCGAAGCTCATGAAAAATTCTTTTTGAATTCACCATCTATTCAAGTGCAGAAATTGAGGTATTTTTCCTATTTAATTGTTTTAATTCGAATTAATTACGGATTAAATTAGGAATTTTTGTTCTTGATGTTTTTGATTTGATTTGATGGCATAATCATGTAGATAATTCTATCTTGATCATTTTGGTATATTATATGATGAATTTCGAGTTCAATAACATGTAGAAAATTGAGTTTGATTCTCGGTTTACTAAAATTAGGGTTTAAATCGTTTGAATGTTCTTGATTGAGAATTGGGGATTTTATTTCTGTTAATCTTGGGTTTGATTGAAAAATATCAGTAGAATACTCGTATCTCAAGCTTTAATTCGGTACAAAGATCATAGAGATTTGTTTTGAATTCACTGATTTAGTCCATCGTCGGAAAACTCGAACTCCGGTTCGATTTCGATCGGAGAAGGAGCCTAGGGGACGATGTCCTCGTATTTCCACCAGTTCTGAGTTTTATTTTTGCTGTTAGTGTTAACTGGACTAGAAAGAAAAGTCACTGATGTGTCTGTGGCCGTAATTGGAGTCATCGGTTTTGACAAGAATCCGCCGGATTCTGGAAATCGGGCGGTGTTCTTGCCAACCCGATTTCCTGTCTTCGACCCGCGCCTCAACCCGATTTCCTAAATCAAAAATCAGTAACATGTTTCTGGATCTTCTTTTTATAAATAATTCAAAAATCCATTATTAAATTTCTAAAATTCATTTTTAATTCCTAAAATCATTATTTTAATTCCACAATTCATTTTTCATTCAAAAATAAATCTAATTTATTTTATTAAATAATTTTAATTAGTTTTTAATTATTTTAATTAATCGATTAATTAAATATTAATTGATTAATTAACTTAATTAATTATTAAATGATTTTAATTGATTTAATAAATAGATTTAATTATTTTTTTGATTTAAAATTCCGAAAAATAATTCGAGCTTTATATTATTATTTTTAATTATTTTCAAGGCTTGATAATTACTATAAAATTATTTTAAAGTCAGATTCGGGTGTTCGAACCCTATTATTTAATTATAAAATGATTCACAGTCCCGTTTTAATTTCGAAAAATGTTCAAAAATTCGTAATAAATACCTGGAAAATCATTTTTACCCCGAATCTTATTTGAAAAATTATTTTGATCGAATATCTTGCGTGCTATATGCTACGTGCTATCTGATTAATGTGTTATATGCCTATGTGGTTATTGTTTGACTGTTTTAGTCATAACTTTCAATCCGTAAATCGGATTTGGGTGAAACGAAGGGTAAATAAAAGCTTACAACGTCTATGTGACGATTAGAATAATATGAGTTTGAATATTGATAGATACTTGTGATGCCTAATAGAGTAAACGAGGCATAGAAAAGAAAGCTGGTGATCAGTAAATAGAACTGAAGCGCCGAAGGAGAAGGCGAGTGATTGATAAATAGAAGCAAGGCATAAAAAGGGAAGGAAAGTGGTTGATAAGTAAAACTGTTAGATGAGTACAAGTAAAGTTGGGAATCATCGGTGATAAGGCAAGTATTTCTGAATCTTTCTTCAAGATATATTGCAAATATTTTCAAACTCTCTCATAATATGTTGCTATTATTCAAAATAACTCTTGTTTTATATTGCAAGAGCTTTGAACTATTCAACCTTGAACCCTGTTTCTGATTGATCTTGAGCCATAAGCCTTGTTCTTCATAAACCATTGATTATTGAATTCTCTGATACGAGCCAAAACATACGATACTACTCCACAAATACATATCTACCACATACTGATTTCTGATATTGAATTGCTTGACATACTAACGCTTATTCCTTGTTTAACAGAAGACCAAACCTTGGAACCCTTGAACCCTTGGTCTTCTATTTTCTGATTCTTTCCTTGATTGAAAGCCAAACTTTTTGAATTCCTTATTATACCTTAATGGTGTTGTGAATCACCCTATGCTTCAAGATAAATGTTGATTATTATTCAGCTTATTGAATTTCATTAGTAATCATATTGAATTATTTTAGAATTGGATGGTTTTATAAATGTGGACCAGATTCGTGGTCGGACCAGATTCGTGGTCATAATAGGTCAATGCGTGCCTTGGATCCTGTATATAGAGCAAAGCTGGGAGCCTTGCTCGGGGTTAGTGCATGACTGATCAGCAGCCTAACCTTGGTTTTTAAAATAAAAAGTGAATATCCAATTCTAATCATTGCTTATTCAGAAACTTGATTCTTCTGAATCATTTCAATTGGTTATTGTTTAACCTCAGTTATTGCTATTATGACTTACTAAGCTAGTTAGCTCACTTTTGCAAACCTTTTTATGTTTTCAACAGTTGAAAAGGAAATTGTTGGTAACGAGGATTCCCAGTCCAGTGTGCATGTTAGGACTCCATGTTTATTTGGACCGAGCTAGCAGGAGCTTTATATTGTAGATGAGTTATGCCAGATTGTAAGAATGATATCATTATCAATTGTAAATTAAACTAGTTGGGTTTTGGTACGATGTAATAAAAGTCAAGGTTGTGGCTTGTTTTCATATTTTAACCTGTTGCGATCCGTGGTTGTGTAAAGAAGGGTCATTGCACATAATAGTTTATATACAGGTTTATATATTGTGGTGTGTGTGTTGTGAGCTCCAAACTTCTGACCCAGGTTTGGAGGGCGTTACAGTTATGGCATCAGAGCTACAGGTTATAAGTCACTGAAACAAGCCTAGATTGCCGGGAATGGATAGAGGGTTATGATTAGGATTAGGAAATATAAAGATAGAATGTCGAGATGTTGAGTGCGACTATACAATAGGTTTCGGTATGATTCGTGATGAGATTTGAGATTCTTATCTAGCGACACAATTTCTAGATAGCGGCGATGGCAAATTCTTTTATCCCGGGATCGTCTAATCATTCGGAGCATTCATATAGAGGACCCTCATCTGATTCACGCCTTGCTTTTCCATCGGTGTTAGCCATATCACCCCCTGTTGCGATGGTTGCACCTTTTCAAGCTATTATATCATCCCTTGATGCGAGACTACCTATTCGAGAAACCCCCACATGTTGATTCTGGTTCTACCAGATACTCAACTGTGGGTGCATCTTTTCTGTATACTCTACACCTTGCTCTATACCATCAGTTTAAAACCCGTCTTATGAAGTAACGGCACCTACGAGGATGGATTCGAGAGCTACGACATATGGTGAGTACACGAGATATTAAGAAGAGTGAGAAGAAACCTAGAGAGAAGATTCGTGTGTGCCGAAAAATAGCTGCTACCAGGTTATATGGAGCTACTAGTAGGTATACCACCTATGATTATCTTGTAAAGTGAGCTAGATGGATTTTAAAGAAGTTTGAAAAGATTTGAAATCGAGAATTTTCTTGGAAGTAGATCATGATATTATGACCAAACATAATGCGTATAGTAGTAATGTGATGTGATATTAGTCAACCTTGTTTTATAAAAATAGATTTGATGATTATTAAATAAATCTATTATACTTAGTAATCATCAGAGATGAGGATAGGAATGTTACCAGTAGGGAAGACTATAACTGAAGTTACGAATAAGATAATATGCATCGGTAACTGAAGTTTTATCGATCAATGAAGATAAAATGGACCCAATGAAGGGTAGAAGGTATATGGAAATGAATGAGTTCTTATCTGAAGTTTTTCCTAACTTGATACTCGATAATAGTTGAGAAGGATAACAACCAACTCATATAGTAATGACGACCAGGTGTACGATTTTTAAATTTTAAACCAGTTTTCAAAAGATATTTTCTTAACAATTTTTTTCCTAAAAGTCCTTTAAATAAAGCAAGTTTTAAAACTTGGTTGTCCAACTACTACTTGAGTTTCTCGATTCGTGTAAGATTTGGATTATCCAGAAGAATACTTGTTCTAGAAGTTAGCATGGTTCGTTTAGAAGGCCAAGTGGACCCGCTATTACGAAGAAGATTTGTTTGTTCCTAACAGAAGAGTGCAAATCTTATCTGATAAATTTAACGACAAAACCAATGTACGGAGAAACTGTTCATCCAATTTCTGAGATGATTAGAGTTCGAGGAATACGTCGATTCACGAGAAGCTGAGTACGAGCAAAGAAGATTGATGAAATCTCCAGACTTTCTAAAGGAAGAATGTTATTAGCAGAGGAGTGGATATATTGAATGATCAGTAGTGTAAGCGGAATTTGAAGTTGTGATTGTAAATCTCGTAAAGAGTGCAAATAGGGTCAAATTATAGAAATATTGAACGTGGAAGCGTGATGCTAAAGATACAAGACCTAATAAATGGGAAATTATTCTAATGATCGATTCAAGAAAGCATTTCTGAGAACTTTCTAAAGTTGATATATGACTCGGAATAGGATCTCTTGATTGGACAAGCGTTGAATCCGTAAACAAATGAAATGTCAATGACAACCAATGATATCATTCTTTCCTATAATTTTTATAAATCTCGAGTAAAGTATGAACTTCTTTCATGATTAGCTCTATAAGGTGACAAGAAAATTGTTGAATCCCTTTCAAATTATTCTTTCTTCAAAATATTGTTTTCCAAATTGGGAAAAGCAGTGTTATGGTGTGACGCTTTGTTGAAATGACAAAGAGTCTGGTGGGATGCCACCTAATCATGTGCTGTATGCCATATAGTATGAAAGACTGGCCATCTTGAGTACAAATATGGTTGTCTCATTCACATCTAAATTATATTCATTCTTTCTTCTTCAATTATGATTTATTGATTTATAAATCCTTCTGATTATTTCCCTGTACTCTTATCCCTAACAGAAAGTTTTCAATCAGAATCATATACACAAATTCCTTCTTGTGTAAGGTCTATCCTTTGAATGTTTTAAAAAGGAAGTGAAATGAACCCGTGTAGCAGATGAAGTTACGTAATAAGTGTGGAAAATTACAAGCCGATGAATGGTGGACATTTACGTGCAGAGAAGAATCATTCTGCCGATAACGGGATTATTGCGAGGACATAAAATCAAAGGCGGAAATCTGTATACATGGTACATTGCAAATATGAAATTTTGACGTGAATTGGAGTAATTAGAAAACTGTATGAGGTAAATTAACTAGAGAAACAAGAAAGTAAAGCTGCATGTATCAGATGAGGCAAATAATCAATCGGACAACGGAGGCGAATGAAGAAATTCTTAATAATAACCAGATAATCGATTAACACATTATGAAAATGAAGCATACCTCAATCATGTGGGAGATATTTGTCATGAAGATTCAAGATCGAAGAAATGCTAGTTACAGATAAACTTTGAGTGCGTTCATCAAAGAATGGTTGGCCTTTCCCCACTCAAGTAAGTGGGTTATGGTAAATTTGATACTTATGACTGGGTCAGCAAAGAAGGTTCAGTATAGAAGGACTTAAGGGGAGATGAAGGTAGGGTGGCTTGACTACAAAATTTTTTAAGATGTGATGTTTTAAAACCAAATGAATTCTTTCGCAAGATTATAATAGTGCTGGTTAAGACCACGTGCTAGTTATCAGAAGTTGAACAAGTTGACTAATAAAAATAGGTGTATGTTTTCAAGGATGGATAACCTGATACTTAGAAAGCTTGAATTGAAACACAAACTAGAAGAATGCTAGAATAATTTGTAATTGTACTCGGTAGTGATATTCTATTATAATCAGAAGATATAAGAAAAAGGTATGGTATACTAAGATTTGTTCGCTATAATCTTAAGTTGAACTAGAGACATGGGTTGTACTGGTTAATATTACATGAGGTGGTGAAATGGTGAGTTTAGAAAGTGGCGGTGGATTGGTATATTTGAGGGTTGATTGGTTGTTGGCTGTTTAATTGATTGTTGGTGTCGGCTTGAGTCTGACTGGTAGTCAATAATATAAAAGAGATGCTGCCCAAACTTTTCGGGAATTACCCTACTCTTAAAAATAGAAAGTATACTCCCGTGTGTTATTAATATTCATGTTGATACTCCAAACAATTGTGATCTCGGTTCTTGAAAGAGATTGTTGCAGCCAATCCGACTATATATAATTGGTCTTTGATTTCATTTAGCTAGTCATCACTCGGTGTAATTGATGAATTAAGTGAGTTAATTGGTTAATTTTACCAATTAATGGTCAGTTAGATGGAAATCGATTCCAATTAGATTAAGTCAATTTTTGATGTGACTTTCAAATCCGAAATCAAAGCAATGAGGAATTTGGAGAAGGTATGGACACCAGTAGAATTCAGAAGTTGCTGCAAGTGCTTGAGGCTTTACTTGGATGAATATGCCTTTGTAATAGACAAAAGAACTAAAAAGTTATTTGTATGGACAATTGAGAAAAATGTTTTCAAGAACTAAAGATTGAAGATAGAGCAAAGAGAAGGAAGGAAAGGAAGAAGGGAGGTGGACTAAAGAAGAGATTAATAATCACACCAATATGGATTTTATTAGACAGTCAAGGAGATTTTATCTTCTGCAACAAAGTATTATCAAAGGACGTCTTGTTTCTAAATTGTTTTGATAATCATATAATAAATAATTTGTCAAGTATTTCTATTTTGGATAAAGTGTGAAATACAGTTTTAAGTTAGTTTCCGAGTGATGTTGATACTTAAGTTGTTGTTAAATATCGAAAGTGGTATTAATATAGATGATTGATGTTTACCTCAGAATGGAATATTATGAGCATCAAAGTTCGTATTAATATCTAATTTGATATGACAGCAAAATAAGTATTAACATCAAGAGTTCGGTTTTGAAGGAGCTATGAGAATGAAGAACGGAGATAGGAAAGGAAGTGGAATCAAAAGGGTGATGAAGAAACTTTATAAGATGCTAGGATATAGGTAAGATGTGGGCATTATGTGGGACTGGAGTAAAGTGAAAAAAAATAATTGAGACATGGAATGCATTCTAGGAATACGATCAAGTACCGGGGGCTAAAAGAAAATATTTAGTGACCAGACGTGAAGAGGAATTGGGAGAAACATGTAGGTAAGTGTTATACCTACCCAAGAATTAGGACGGAGCATAAAAGGCGAGATGGATTATTATAACCATTGATTTTCAAAAATAAAGATAGATATATTTTGCTAAGAGATGTCGTAGTGAAATCATCTGAGAACCAAAGGTGAGGATATCGTAAATTAAATTCATTGATAGGTTATCCAACCCAGTCTTGCTCTTTTATTTGTAAGCAGTTCATCCAATAAGTGGGTTAGTTGCTGCTTGAAGAAATGGTGGTACGTCATCAGATCCAAAAATTGAGTGTAAATGATCAATATTGTTTGATTTAAGATTTGACATGAGTATACAGATAATGATGAATTATGTCGAGCCGGAATAGTATATACCACTCCTAGATGAACGGGCATTAAATAAGGCGGAACTAAAAGATAGAAATTTGGCTAAACATCGATAACTCAAGGGATTCAGGCTACTCCAAGAATATGATACAAGACATAGATGTCAAAGAAGACTTTCAGATAGTATGATATAAAGAAAGAATAAAGGTTATATGTGACTAGACGTCAAGGAAAGCATTGTAGTCAATTTCGTATGAGAACTCCCTAAAACCAAAATAATTGATAATATGGGTTAGAATAAGCGGGTGATGCCTCCAGATTAGTATATTTTCTTCTAAGTAGTAAGAGAATTTCGCTCGGCAAATCTACTCGATTGTGATTCAAGGAAATTAAGGTATGATGATATGGTTGTGCGCCAATCGTCTCCAGTCGAGATTTTCTCGTTAACTCTTAATTCTAAAGTAATATCGAGAACGTTATTAATCGAATATGCCATGGTTTCAATATATTATTCGCAGATGGACAAGAAGATTAATGGGACGAATAAAGAGACTCAAATGTGATTAGGAGCGATTACAAACTAGGTTGATTGAACAGAGAAACAGGTGGGAATGAGGTTCAATAACCAGTAACTATTAGAAACATTCATGAGCATGAATTACTAGAATTAGAAAGAAAAGAGAATTAATAGGCATTATGCTGGTCCTTTTAAAACAGTAAAATAGGCACGATAAGTGTAAGTGAGTTGGCTTCACCGCCACACGTATAGCTGGTTCATATGGTGTTTATGTGTGTATATTCAGGAAAAGTAATTAAGCTCCATATATATATATACAATGGGGACTTAAGTTGAGTTATATGAGCAACTAATAGAATATGATATTAGTAAGAGGCTGATAGGTAATGAGTGGTGTTGTGAGTAAAGTTTATGAAAAGTTATAAGGTTGAGGGATCAACCTGAGAAAATGGATGTGAGATACTTGAATATATCATTATCTGATCCTTAGTGTGATTCTGAGGACATAATCCTTTTAAGGGGGGAAGGATGTAATATCCGGGACATAGCGTGTAATTATTTTTATTGATAAATGATTATTATGTGATTTTTTGGTGAATTATTTGATGATTGGTGTTCATATGTGGATATTTATACGTGGTAAAGTATAAGTATGTTAATTTTGTTATGACCAGAATAAAATATAGATAATTACGATATTTTTCTGGTAATTTTTGGACTGTTATATGATTTTACATTGATTTTTGAATTTATTAATTATTTTCTGAATAATTATAAAATTAATTTATAAAGTCGGGAATCGTTCAACCTCAACCATTTTTTACGTTTTTACAACCCGAAACTCTTTCGAAAACTCCTTTCTAACCTAATCTGGTAATTCCGGACATTTTCCGTGTTTTGACTTTTTCAATCCGGATTACGGTTTGACCCGTGCGCGGCCCAGCGCACAATTTTTGATACGATAATTATTTCGATGTACCAACAAAACCCGTTTTCTCAAAAGACAGGATATTAATGCATTATTTTCGTATAAAGTGTTTTATAAGCCCGGTTTGGATAATTATCCGATACGGGTATCAAATCAGATCATTTTTGTAGTTACTTAGCGGCTAAGTAACTAATTTATCGATCCAAAATGATCCAACACGAACCAATATTCCATAAATATATATAGCCTTTTACTATTTCATTTTATTCGTAAAATCATAATCGATCAGTAAAAATATAGAAAATACAGAGAAAAACCCTAAAATCATTGTGCTCTTCATAATCAAATGCGCAAACGAAGGTGTTATCGAACTCCGATTCGGGCGTGCAATATATCAAATCGAAGCTCTTGAAAAACTCTTTCTGAATTCACCATCTATTCAAGTATAGAAATCGAGGTATTTTTCCTATTTAATTGTTTTAATTCGAATTAATTACGGATTAAATTAGGAATTTTTGTTCTTGATGTTTTTGATGTGATTTGATGGAATAATCATATAGATAATTCTAACCTTGTCATTTTGGTATATTATATGATGAATTTGGAGTTCAATAACATGTAGAAAATTGAGTTTGATTCTCGGTTTACTGAAATTAAGGTTTAAATCGTTTGAATGTTCTTGATTGAGAATTGGGGATTTTATTTCTGTTAATCCTGGGTTTGATTGAATAATATCAGTAGAATACTCATATCTCAAGCTTTAATTTCGTACAAAGATCATGGAGATTGGTTTTGAATTCACTGATTTAGTCCATCGCCGGAAAACTCGAACTCCGGTTCGATTTCGATCGGAGAAGGAGCCTAGGGGACGATGTCCTCGTATTTCCACCGGTTCTGAGTTGTATTTTTGCTGTTAGTGTTAACTGGACTAAAAAGAAGAGTCACTGATGTGTCTGTGGCCGTAATTGGAGTCGTCGGAGTTGATAAGAACCCGCCGAATTCTGGAAATCGGTCGGTGTTCTTGCCAACCCGATTTCCTGTCTTCGACCCGCGGCTCAACCCGGTTTCGACCCGGGTTTGATCCTATTTTTCCTAAATCAAAAATTAGTATCATGTTTCTGGATTTTCTTTTTATAAATAATTCAAAAATCCATTATTGAATTTCTAAAATTCATTTTAATTCCTAAAATCATTATTTTAATTCCAAAATTCAATCATTCAAAAATAAATCTGATTTATTTTATTAATTAATTTTAATTAGTTTTAATTATTTTAATTAATAGATTAATTTAATATTGATTGATTAATTAACTTAATTAATTATTAATTTATTTTAATTAATTTAATAAATAGATTTAATTATTTATTTTTGATTTAAAAATTCCGAAAAATAGTTCGAGCTTTAAAATAATATTTTGAATTATTTTCAAGGCTCGATAATTCTTGTAAAATTATTTTAAAGTCAGATTCGGGTGTTCAAACACTATTATTTAATTATAAAATGAGTCAGAGTCCCGTTTTAATTCCGAAAAATGTTCGAAAATTCGTAATAAATACCTGGAAAATCATTTTGACCCCGAATCTTCTTTAAAAAATTATTTTGATCGAATATCTTGCGTGCTATATGCTACGTGCTATCTGATTAATGTGTTATATGCCTATGTGGTTATTGTTTGACTGTTTTAGTCATAACTTTCAATCCGTAAATCGGATTTGGGTGAAACGAAGGGTAAATAAAAGCTTACGGCGTCTATGTGACGATTAGAATAATATGAATTTGAATATTGATAGATACTTGTGATGCCTAGCAGAGAAACAAGGCATAGAAAAGAAAGCCGGTGATCAGTAAATAGAACTGAAGCGTCGAAGGAGAAGGCGAGTGACTGATAAATAGAAGCAAGGCATATAAAGAGAAGGAAAATGGTTGATAAGTAAAACTGTTAGATGGGTACAAGTAAAGTTGGAAATCATCGGTGATAAGGCAAGTACTTCTGAACCTTTCTTCAAGATATATTGCAAATATTTTCAAACTCTCTCATGACATGTTGCTATTATTCAAAATAACTCTTGTTTTATATTGCAAGAGCTTTGAACTATTCAACCTTGAACCCTGATTCTGATTGATCTTGAGCCATAAGCCTTGTTCTTCATAAACCATTGATTATTGAAATCTCATATACGAGCCAAACACATACGATACTACTCCACAAATACATATCTACCACATACTGATTTCTCATATTAAATTGCTTGACATACCAACCCGTATTCCTTTTTTAAGAGAAGACCAATCCTTGGAACCCTTGAACCCTTGGTCTTTTATTTTCTGATTCTTTCCTTGATTGAAAGCTAAACTTTTTGAATTCCTTATTATACCTTAATGGTATTGTGAATCACCCTATGCTTCAAGATAAATGTTGATTATTATTCAGCTTATTAAATTTCATTGGTTATCATATTGAATTGTTTTATAATTGGATGGTTTTATAAATATGGACCAGATTCGTGGTTGGATCAGATTCGTGGTCATAATAGGCCAATGTGTGCCTTGGATCCAGTATATAGAGCAAAGCTGGGAGCAAGGCTCGGGGTTAGTGCGTGACTGATCAGCAGCCTAACCTTGGTTTTTAAAATAAAAAGTGAATATCCAATTCTAATCATTGCTTATTCAGGAACTTGATTCTTCTGAATCATTTTAATTGGTTATTGTTTAACCTCAATTATTGCTATTATGACTTGCTGAGTTAGTTATCTCACTCTTGCAAACCTTTTTATGTTTTCAACAGTTGAAAATTAAAATTGTTGGTAACGAGGATTCCCAGTCCAGTGTGCAAGTTAGGACTCCAGGTTAAGTTGGACCGAGCTAGCAGGAGCTTTATATTATAGACGAGTTATGCAAGATTATAAGAACGATATCATTATCAATTATAAATTGAACTAGTTGGGTTTTGGTATGATGTAATAAAATTTAAGGTTGTGGCTTGATTTCATACAATAACCTGTTGCGATCCGTGGTTGTGTAAAGAAGGGTCATTGCACATAATATTTTATATACAGGTTTATATATTATGGTGTGTGTGTTGTGAGCCCCAAACTTATGACCCGGGTTTGGAGGGTGTTACATATTACCCATACATTGACATCGATCACATTTTAAAACGAACTAATGAGCATATTTAAACAAGGCCGGCCAAAAGAAACTTGCTTGAAGAATACGAGCTGTTATCTTTTATCCACCATAATGTCCTCCATAAGCCGTTGAGTGGAAATCTCGCAAGACCCCCCCAGTTTCGCTGTAAGGAATAAATCTCCTGATGATTTGGTCAACTCCTTGTCAAAAAAGAAACGGCTCATCCCACATATACCACTTCACTTCATGCAGAAACTTCTTCCTTTGAGCGTATGACAAGTTAGGAGGTATGATATTACTCACCAGGTAGTTCACAATGTTACAAACCACGGTTCTTCCTCTTGCACTCCAAACAGCTGCTCATCGGGAAAAGACTCATTGATCAATGACTTATCTTGTGAAGTAGCAATTGGATCCTCTAAATGTGAGAGATAATCAACGACTTGATTTTCAGTTCCTTTTCTGTCCTTGATCTCTAACTCAAATTCTTGAAGCAAAAGAGACCATTTGATCAGTCTAGGCTTCGATTCCTTCTTTGAGGTGAGATATCGAATTGTAGTATGATCAGCGAAAACTGTCACATTCGTCCCAAGCAGATAAGATCAAAATTTCTCAAAACCATAGACAATAGCCAAAAGTTCTTTCTCCGTAGTAGTATAATTCAATTGAGCACCATTTAGGGTCTTACTATCATAGTAGACCATATGAAATATGTTATTCTTTCTCTGCCCAAGAACTGCTCAAACTGCATAGTCACTTGCATCGCACATCATCTCAAAAGGTTCACTCCAATCAGGCGCAGTTATGACAAGGTCCGTGATTAAACTCTTATTTAAGAACTCAAAAGTAGCCACACACTCGTCATCGAACTTAAACGGGACATTTTTCTCTAGAAGATTGCACAAAGGTTTAGAAATGTTTGAGAAGTCCTTGGTGAACCGCCTGTAGAAGCCCGCATGACCAAGAAAACTGCGAAGTCCCTTAACAGAAATTGGTGGGAGAAGATTTTTGATGACCCCCACTTTAGCTTTGTCCACCTCAAGGCCTTTTCTAGAGACCTTGTGCCCAAGAATAATGCCCTGTTGCAGCATAAAGTGACATTTCTCCCAATTGAGAACCAGATTGGTCTCAACACACCTCTTCGGAACGTCGCCTAGATTCTGCAAGCACTCATCAAATGAATCGCTAAACACAGAGAAATCGTCCATGAACACCTCCACATTCTGACCAATCATATCAGAGAAGATAGCCATCATGCATCTCTGAAATGTGGCCGGTGCTCCACATAACCCAAAAGAAACTATTCGGAATGCAAAAGTACCAAAAGGACATGTGAATGTAGTCTTTTCTTGATCTTCTGGAGCAATACAAATTTGATTATATCCCGAATAGCCATCCAGAAGATAATAGTACTCATGCCCCGCCAATCTATCAATCATCTAATCAATGAAAAGAAGAGAGAAGTGATCCTTCCTTGTAGCCTTGTTTAGCTTTCTATAATCCATGCAAACTCTCTACCACGTGACTGTTCGTGTAGGAATAAGCTCATTATTCTCATTTGTTACCACAGTGATACCTCCTTTCTTTGGCACAATACACTGAGCTCACCCATGAACTGTCAGAAATAGGATAGATGATCCCTGCATCCAGCCACTTAAGGATTTCCTTCTTCACAACCTCTTTCATGATTGGGTTTAGCCTTCTTTGTTGCTCAACAGTAGGCTTGCTTCCTTTCTCTAGCAGAATTTTGTGCATGCAAAATTTTCTGCTATAGTCCAATCAATTGCCGATTTGAATTCTCTAAGAATTCTCAAAAGCTTCTTCTCGTCGCTACCTGAAAGGTCAGATACAATAATAACAAGGAAAGTAGATGCATCTCCTAAATATGCATACCTCAAATGTTCAGGTAAGGGCTTAAGCTCAAGCGTAGGAGCTTCCTCAATAGATGGCTTGAGGTGCTTAGGAGCTTTACTCAACTTCTCCATTCCCAGAGATTCAAAAGGCATATCAATCTTCCTCTTCCAGGGAGAAGCATTCAGAAATTGCAATTGCTCATCCCCTTCATCATCTTCACTATCGGAATTCCCCAACAAGGCCTTCTCTAAGGCATCAAACTTTAGCAATTGATCAAGTTCTAAAGTAACCACATAATCAACCAACTTCACTTTTAAGCACTCCTCATTTTCCGTAGGGAACTTCATGGCATTGAACACATTAAAAGCTACAACCTTATCGATCACTCGCATGGTGAGCTCACCTTTCTACACATCTATCAAGGTTCGTCCAGTAGCCAAGAAAGGTCTTCCCAAGATTATGGGAATCTTCTTATCCTCCTCGAAATCAAGAATTACGAAATCAGCAGGGAAGATGAGTTATCCACCTTGACCAAGACATCCTCCATAATACCTCGCAGATATGTAATAGAACGATCGGCCAACTGCAAAGTCATATAAGTAGGCTTTGGATCAGGCAAGTCCAACTTCTTGAAGATTGACAAAGGCATCAGACTGATGCTAGCTCCCAAGTCACATAGACACTTGTCAAATGATACCTTTCCAATGGTGAATGGAATTGTGAAGCTTCTAGGATCTTTAAGCTATAGAGGCAACTTCTGTTGTAGCATAGCACTGATTCCTCTGTGAGAGCAACGGTCTCTAAGTCATCAAGCTTCACCTTCCTAGAGAGAATACCTTTCATGAACTTCGCGTAACTAGGCATTTGTTCAAGAGCTTCAGCGAAAGGTATGTTGATGTGAAGTTTCTTGAACACCTCCAGAAACTTCTCAAACTGCTTGTCCAGCTTTTTCTTCTGTAGCCTTTTAGTTAAATGAGGTGGAGGATAGATCTATTACTCCCCTGTATTACTCTCAGGAGGAGTGTGCTCAACAGTAGTCTTCCTTGGTTCCCTTCTGCTTCCTTCTGCACTTCTTCTTCTTCAGCCTCAACTTCAGATTCTGGAGTCTTAGCTTTTTCAGGATTTGCAACCTTACCAGACCTCAATGTAATTGCCTTCACATGCTCCTTAGTTTCCTTCTTTCCTGGAACTTCAGTATCGCTCAGAAGTGTGCCAGGCTGACGATTCAGTAATGCATTAGCAATTTGCCCAATCTGATTCTCCAAGGTGTTGATAGACACAACTTGGCTCTTGTACATGAGGGTTATACTGCTGAAGTTGAAGATGTTGCCTAGGGGCATATTGCGGTTGCTGAAAACCAGGAGGGTTATACTGCTTTGTTGTGTATGGCTGATAAGATTGCTGCACCGTATTCTGATTGTTACTCCAGCTGAAGTTATGATGATTGTGGTTATTTGGATGATAAGTGGCTGGAGCTTGTTACCGTGATCTCTGAAAGTTGCTCATAAATTGAGATGATTTGTAGAAATAGCTCACTACTCAGTTTCATGTGCCCCGCACAAAGCTCACAAACACTCGTGATTTGATTAACTCCATAATTCGCCAAAGAGTCCACTTTCATCGTCAAAGCTTGAAGTTGAACAGCTATAGCAGTAGCTGTATCCACTTCCAGAATTCCTGCTACCTTTCCTTGCAACATTCTTTGCGTAGGATTCTTGTATTCATTAGCTGCTATGAGCTCAATCAACTCATAAGCTTCATTATAGTTTTTGGCCCATAAGGCTCCACGAGACGCTGCATCGAGCATAGGTCTAGACTGAGCGCCCAAACCATTTTAGAGACAGTTTATAATCATCCAATCAGGCATGCCATGGTGTGGGCACTTCCTTAGCATCTCCTTATATCGATCCCAAGCCTCACACAGATATTCTCCAGTTTGCTGAGCAAACTGAGTAAGAACATTCCTGATTGCAGCAGTCTTCATCATAAGAAAGAATTTAGTGAGAAACTTTTGAGCAAGATTCTCCCATTTGGTGATAGACCCTGGTGATAGAGAATGTAACCAGCACTTCACTTTATCCCTCAGAAAGAATGGGAAGAGTCGTAACATGATAGCATCTTCAGTCACCCCATTGAACTTGAAAGTGTCGCAGATCTCGATGAAATCTCTGATATGCATGTTGGGGTCTTCTGTAGGAGAACCCCCAAACTGAACTGAGTTCTATATCATCTGAATCATGCTCGACTTGATCTCAAAAGTGTTAGCCGAGATGGATGGTCTGATGATGCTTGACTGAATATCATTGATCTTAGGCTGAGAGTAGTCCATTAGAGCCTTAGGATTTTCTGCTTGATCTCCCATCACTACTAAAGCTGGTTCCTCGACTCCCTCTTCTTATTCTTCTACTTTCTCTTCATCCTCAAAAACTTCCCTTTGAATCATTACAGTTTCTTCCTCGGCTTGATCCAGAGTTCTCTTACGAGCCCGCGAACGCGTATGCATACACGCTCGCTAGAGTACCTGAAACACAACAAGGAAAAGAGTAAGTAAGTAACAATGTCCGAGTCAATGAACTTTAACGATCACTAATGACAAACACATAAACTAAAAATTAACACCGTGTCCCTGGCAGCAGCGCCAAAAACTTGTTAGTCGCTAAACACGCGCTAATAATTCATGCAAGTATACGCGTTCACAAGTAGTATAAGATATAAATCAGATTCGTTCCCACAGAGACTGGTTTAGGTTAACTTTTTGATTTATGCACTTATGCAACCATGATATGGCTATTATTCAATGCTAAGATGAATAACAATTTGGGTTTTGATTATACTATGATTAACTATTGAGAATCATACTAGAGAACATTAATTAAAGAGAGTAAAGAGAATTGAATAATATATAACACAAACATGGGATTCTAACTTCATTAAGTACTTTATTCACTAGACTTTTCGTTCTTAATCTTAGCATGTAGTGGTGACATTAATCAGATAACACGAAACTGATAAATGCCAACTTTCGTTGCACGAAAAACATACTACCAGACATCCACAAAAGAGATAGAAGCTGAATAGACATCAATTATATTGAGACCCTATATGTCTATAGAATTTGACAATATAATGGTTTAATGCACAAGTTATCTATCGTGATTACATCGGGAAAGTAAGATGGTTAAAATTACCTATGAATCATGCATAACAGTAACATATGAACCTATGCTAGCATGGCAAGTTCTAAACCCTTAAATTCACTCTCGCTTCATTAAGAATTAACACACTATCTTATAAGTTCGCGACACTCATAAGACGAATAAGCACGACCAATACTAGGTTATCATACAATCACCACACACTAAGGCATCGAAACAAATCAACTAAAGAAATCCATAAATAAATCCGCTAGAACCCCACGATAACAATTAGCCCATAATCGGACTTATCATCAACGTGGGTTCCGATGAAAGCATGGTATAATAAACGTAGTCTTTATACTGAATAAATAATAAACCAAGTATGAAACACGAGTATAGGTTCATGAATAAGAAAACTAGCATCCAAAGTTACAACTTACAACAAAGAATCACAAGTATAAACTAGGTCTTCTTCGCCTTCGTTGAATTGTGCTAAAACGGTCTTCTTACGCCTTCTCCTTGTGCTCTGGTACGTCTTTCTATGAAAAACATCTTTTATTTAGGTATATATAGTAGCCCATGCAAAGTAGAAGTCCTCCAATCAGAATCCAAGAAGAATCAGGATTTTAACATCCCGACCCGGCGCGGCCGCGTGCTTGATCAGCGTGGGCGTGCTGTGTCTCTGAAGTTTGGGCGCGGGCGCGCGCTATGATAGCACGGGCGCACTGGCCTCCTGGATAAAATTCTGCTTTCTTTCTTTTCTTGCTGCAATGAGTTGGCTTCCCGAGCTTTATTCCTTGGACACCATCCTAACATCATATTAGCACCAAAATAATGCTAATTCACCTGAATCCCGGATTAATGCCTGAAATGCAAAAATACTAGAAAACACATTAAAACACCAACAACTTGAGTACAAATACACCAATTCAAAGGTTAATGAAGCATTATAAAGTGTCATAAATGCAACTCAACACTAGGATTTGTGCTTATATAGTAAATAAAGGTTATTGTGTATGCCTCTCGGCAGTTGAAGGAATATAAGATCAGATACCCAACCCACAATCTAGATTAGCAGCCACAGTGTCTGCCCTCAAAATTTGGAGGCACTACTTATACGGTGAGAAATGTGAGATTTACACAGACCATAAGAGCCTCAAGTATATTTTACTCAAAAAGAATTGAACATGAGACATGGGAGGTGGTTAGAATTGATTAAGTACTACGATTGTGAAATTTTGTATCACACGGGTAAAGCCAATGTGGAGGCTGACGCCCTCAGTAGGAGGGAGAGACTCAAAATGATAATGACATTCGAGGAGCTAGTTAAAGAATTTGAAAAGATGGAAATTGACGTGAGAATAATCGGTAAAGGATCAGAATGATTATTTGAGATTAAGCTAATGCAGGAACTGACTGAAAATAAACGAGTGTGTCAGGAAAAGAAGATGAATGAAGAAAGAGAAACATTGACCGGTGAGGAAGTCAGGTGCCAGAAAGATGATAAAAGGATCATGAGGTATGCATCCCGGATTTGGATTTCAAATGTGCAAGAACTAAAGGATGAGCTGCAGCACGACGGGCACAGCTCCAGATATACGATCCACCTAGGAAGTACAAAAATGTACCATGGCCTTAAGGAATATTACTGGTGGCCTAACATGAAAACGAGAAGTAGCAAAGTGGGTCAGCAAGTGCTTGACATGCCAGAGAGTAAAGGTTGAATATCAGCGACCGAGTGGACTATTACGACCCCTGAAAATTCTGGAATGGAAATGGGAGCATATAGCCATGGATTTTGTGACAGGCCTACCAAGAACAAAAACCAATCACGATGCCATATGGGTTATCATAGATAGACTAACCAAGTCTGTGCACTTCCTTCCAATCAACGAAAGGTACACCGTAGTCAAGCTAGTGGATATTTACTTGAAGGAAATTGTAGTGAGACATGGCGTTCCTGTTGCTATAGTGTCAGATAGAGACCCAAGGTTTAAGTCCCGATTTTGGAGAAGCTTCCAGGAGTGTGTAGGCACCAGACTAAATATGAGTACCGCTTACCACCCCCAAACAGATGGGAAAAGCGAAAGGACTATTCAGACCCTAGAGGACATGCTGCGAGTGTGTTCCATCGACTTTAAAGGGAATTGGAATGACCACTTACACCTGATTGAATTTTCCTACAATAATAGCTATCACGCTAGCATATGCCTCCGTATGAAGCTCTTTACGGAATAAAATGCCGCCCTCCCTTATGTTGGGATGAGGTTGGAGAACATAAAATAATAGGACCCGAGTTAGTCCAGGAAACCAGAGAGATGGTGGAACTCATTAGGAAGAGACCGGTAGCAGCTCAAGACGGACAAAAGAAGTACGCCGACCAGACCAGAAAAGATAGAAAATATGAAGTAGGAGATTCAGTGTTGTTGAAGGTATCTCCATGGAAAGGAGTGATGAGATTTGGAAAGAAAGGGAAAATGAGTCCCATATTCATAGGACCCTTTGAGATTTTGAGGAGAATAGGACCTCTAGCTTACGAGCTCGCCTTGCCTCCTAATCTACAACAAGTGCACAACGTGTTCCACGTGTCAATGTTAAGAAAATACCATGCCGATACGCGACATGTGATAGAGTATGAGCAGGTAGATTTATAACCAGACCTGACCTACGTTGAGCAACCAGTAAGGGTAATGGACCAGAAAGAACAAGTGCTGAGGAACAAGACTGTGAAGCTGGTTAGAATCTTGTGGAGAAATTAGAATGTTGAAGAGTCAACTTGGGAACTAGAAGACGCAATGAGGAATAGATATCCCCACCTGTTTTCTAATTGATTCCGGGACATAATCCTTTTAGAAGGGAAGACTGTAATAACTCGAATATTTGAGACTTTGTAAAACGCTTAATGAATAGTAATCCTGACAGACGAGAAAAACTTTTTAGCCCACGCTATGTTGTACATGAGAAATTGAGTTTTAGAGTCGATAACGTGATTATACGTACCAAATGAGTGTATGTAAACACTATTAGTTTTTTAAGAAAATGAACTTTGAAAAATGACCTTATTTACGAACCATCAAGGATTACGGGAATCATAATATAATTACAAATTTAAAATTCTACAAATTAAAATCCAAGAATGATACTTCAAAATATAGAAAACGTATGCGAAAGGATTTACACCGCGAACCGTTTGCGAGAATTTATTACGAAAATGAATAAGCGACCGAGCGAACGTGTAAACGACGGATTATTGGCAATGATGATTCTTGAGCCAAATAAAGATTTATAAATTATTCTGTAATTTTCAAAATAAATAAATAAATGTATTAGTTAAATATCCGGTTGCGAGGTTGGTTGGATTACGTGGTTGGTTTGGACTGAATTAATTAGTTGTGAATCGACGTCGATTGTATTCGACGGGTAGTCTGATAAACAAAGGAGACGCTGCCCGATTTTTGCGAGCGTATCCTGAAAAATATCAGAACTACCAGTCGAATGTAAATAGTTATATAATTATAAATAAATATTTTGTAAAATATAACTAACAACTTGTTTCCCAAAATGGCGAGTATGTTCGTTTTCTGAAAATGAACATCGAAGTCGAGTTTTGAATATGTGAACCCTGATTGCTGTATGTATTATAATAGAACATATAATTACAAGTCGGGATATGTTATCGTATGGGTAGGTTGTTAGCGAGGGTATTTCAAGCATACCTAAATGTCTAACATAGAGTATTTCGACCCTGTAGGTTCTAGTCGCGAAACCGAAAGTGGATGTTGGGCTAAGGATAACCTAGTGGACAGTCGACGAGCTCAGTAGGGTTTCAACCGAAGAACCTGAGTGTTGAAGTCGAATCCAAGGTGATCTAATAAGGCGATAAAGCCGAGCGTCCAAGTCAGTCCAAGGTCAATCAGTGATAGTTGTAAAGCTCTGCAAGGCAAGTACCCCTGACCATACTCTTGTGGTTCAGTATATATGAGTAAATGTTGTTTTATTCTTGTAATGGAACAAGAAAGTTACGTATCCCCTGTATTTGGAAATGTTGTTTAAAATTATGTTTTGGGGAAAAGTAACTTCTGAAAGCACTTATCTCTAAACGTGATTAAAATGAAAGGAAGTTTTTGAATAGTGTGCCGTGACAGAATGGTTTTAAAAAAAAGAGATAGGTGATAATGATTTTGAAAACTGAATAAAGAGAATGTTTTGATCCACTTATGTCGTGGAACTTTGGAAAGAGGCAAAAAGGGAATTCAGTTGATATATTGGAATTGAGTAGGCGTATGTGGCTAGTTCGGTTGGGCGCTCTGTTTAACCGATTAGTCCAGCGTTGGGGGAAAGACCTAGCTAGTCTTTTCCCAAGTTCCGGAACATATTCTTTCTTTTCTGGATGGCCGTTAGTCTCTGTCCGGTGATGATAGACTGATCAGCTATCTTCACCCATTGAACGTCCAATAGATTTGATTGATTCAGTTTTGAAATTGTTTAACAGATCAACTTGTTTGAGACATATGATTTGAAAATGAAATAGCATGCTAATATTTAACTCTAGTATTCATACACAGCACACGACTGATGTTATTGTTTTATGGAGCATGCTAGTTTTGAATATCCAGTTTATGAATGTTTACCATGTGTTGCAAATGAGCTATAATCTCTGTTCCTGTCACGGTTTAATCATAAACTATTTTACTTGTTATTCATATAATGGTACTGCTGAGCAATTGATTGCCCACCCTTGCAGAATGTTTTATATATATATTACAGATGCCTAGGAGATTCCCCCGCGGTAGTCAGGGCAGAGTTTCAGTGCCTTCCATGTTAGGCTCCTCTGAGGTAGTTGTGTTGGACCAAAGATGGTCTGTTGAGTTACTGTATTAAGATAGTATGGTTCATATTGTTTGTAGTAGGTTGGTTTTGTAACAGATATAACCTAAGTCATACTTAAACCTGGAAAAGGTCTTGGTAAAGGGGTCATAGTTAAGTATTATTAATGATTTGGATTTTATTATGTGGTTATTAATGTTATTGGTGACGTCAAATCCTAACATTATAATCTGAAACACATCCGGTTCTGGGGCATGCACTGGTATAGGAGGTAACAATGGTGGTGGTGGTAACTCCTGCTCAACCTCCGGTATAAGCTGATGCTCAACTGGTAAAGGAACCATCGGCTCAAAGAACTCAAATGGATCAAACATCTCTATGGGGTCATAAACTATCCCCTGTACTGGTGGTACCGGCTCCTGTAGCAATGGTGGTGGAGGTGGTAGAGGAGGAAACATGTACTCAGATACTGGAGTTATAACTGGTGCTGGTGGCCCGGTGACTGTCCTCTCAGAAGATGCAGAATAACCAGAAGATGCCATCTGATAATATACCAAAGAAAAGAAAGGTCACTAAACAATCCTAAGATTTATACTTCCCTATTCTAATCTGACCTAAATCCTAACATTATTTTTTTTCCTATTTGTCTATTCCTATCCTATGTGATCTCCCTATCTTATCTTAACCCTAATGTTCTTGTTTTCAGGGACCAAACCTACAGCTCTGATCCCAAACCTGTAACGCCCTCCAAGCCCGGGGTATAAGTCTGGGGGTTACTAGCAAATCACCAAACCTATACAATCTGATTAACAATGAAATTAAACCCATTTAACATTAACCAGGATCTCTTTAGGTTGAAGTATGAAAACAAGAACCACTATCTACTTTTATTACAAACCAAGTTCAAATTCTCACATACTCTCTTTATTACAAACCATTGTCTAACCATTTTTAAACTAAATTCATTTTTATTCAAACACACACACTATCTATCAACACTCCACCTGTTCGGGCAACTCAAAGCTTTCTTCCTGGATTGGGATCAACACCTTGGGTATGAGAGGATCCCGAGGCTTGACCCGCTTCTTTACCACTCGAGTCTTGAGGGTTTCATATTCCTTCTTAACTGAAAACAATAAGGTGAATAACAAAAAGGGTGAGTAAAAAATTGCTCAACAAGTCCACAAAATATAAACAGTGTTAAAGTATTTTAAATGAATCTGTAATCCCGAGTATATCTGCAAAGATATAACCCCACGAGAATAGAAAGAAGGCCATTACTGGTGAGTACAAATAAACTAAACTGGACACAAGTTCGCATCTATATTCTGTTGATCAGTCAGAATATAATACAGATCTATATCTCAATATATAGATCCAGTCGGGTACCCAGGCACTACGGCCCATGTCGAGGCACCAGTCATATCCCAGTCCTTAGGATTAAGACACACTCAATCCCAAAATATCATTATCCAGTCCATCGCTTAGCAACCGGAATAATTGGTATGCTTTGATATATTCTAAACACCAGAATATATCAATCTCAATGTATCACCAATGAAATATGAACAAAGGAATAACAAGTGTGTATCAATGAGTAAGAACAAGAATCAAAAGAGTGCAACAGTGATAAGCATCTGAAGAAATGTCACTATTCTGAAAAAAAGGGGAAAAACTTGCCTTCTGGGCGACTCACTGCAATTAGATCACTTTCGTCTATCACCTACTTGATTTGCCTTGCTGGCTTAGCTTCTGTTAGCAAAATAGACAGGTTAAATACTTTTGTATTTCAATTGCATCTTGAATCAACTTCACACCGTTCCTAATGTCTACCCACGCGCTTAAGACTGACTCATGTATTACGTATTAGCAAATAAGACTCAATTAACCACGTAATACACATAAGCACATAAGCACATAATCATTTATATAGTTAAAATAATTTTTAGAACCAAAATCGACTCGCTGATCGCTCAAATGATCGTTATCTGACTCGTTTCCCATTTTTCCAGAATTTTTCGAACTCATCTTGGCACGCATTTCGACTGATAACAAAATCAACTAATTTCTAGAAGAAATTAAGCTTTAATATTATTTTTAATGAAAAGAATTCATTTTTCTGAGTCAACAGGCTTTCGTTTCACTCGAATCAGACTAACGGTCTAATTATTATCAATTAAACACTGATAATTCAATTTATTATTCACTATAAATAATTATTACTAATTTTTAAAACTCAAAAAAAATAATTTTTAAATAATTATTTAGGAAAAATCAGAATTAAAAATGATTTTTCTATAATTTTTGGAATAAAATGAATTTATTATGATTTATTTGAAATTATTTGATTAATTATCAAATTAATTAATTATTTTTAAATAATTAATAAATAGTTAATAAATAATAAATAATTAATAAATAATTAAGAAAATAATTTAATCTGATTTTTAGAAAATAATTCAGAATTATTTATAATATAAATCAATTAATTAAATAATTAATTAATCAATTTATAAAATAAATAAATCTGATTTTTAAAATTAATAAAAATAAAATTAAAATTAAAATCCAAAAACAGATGTCAGAATTCAAACATCTGACAATTCAGATTAAAACTGGGTAATCTGAACGGGTCAAACGGGTCAAAATCCGGATCGTGAAGAACGCGCCGGATTTTGCCCAGAATCCGGCCACCGGTGCAGATTCCGGTGAGCCATTTTCAGGCCAAAAACGGAACCGTTTGGTTCATTTTTCACATGGTTTCAATTCCTGGCAACTACCCCAATTTGTTCCCGGCCAAAACAAACCAAAAACATCCCTGAAACTTCATCTCCGATCAAAATTAAACTCAACTCCGGCCAAAAACCTATCTTTCGATTCTGTAAACCAAACTCAACGTTCTATAGTGGAAATTAAAGCTATGAATACATACAATCAAAGCCCTAACATATCAAGAATCAAATATGCACAGAAATCATCGAGTTGTGATTTAAAAATCTGACATAAACCCTAGAAATCGAAAATCACTATACAGACATCGTTCGTTCAATCAAACACCATGAATCAACTGTAAATCATCTAACAAAGCTATATCAATCATCAAAACATCAAAATAACCCTGCAATCAAAAAGTCCTAATTCGAACATAAACCCTAGAATTTGAAAATCAAAAACTACGAATTAAAACGTGAAATTGATGCTAGAAATGGAAAGAACAGATCAAAACCTTCGATTTGGATACTCGAACTGCTTGATTTGGTACTGTAATCTACTCAAAATCACGGCTAGAATTCTCGACCCGACCCTGTTCTTCCCGACCCGAATTACAGAGATTTTTTGTATTTTTTTGAATTTTACTGATTTATTAATTATAATTAATTAATAATTAGGCTATTTATAGTAGTAAAATTAATACTCCTAAATAAAATTAAGGGGCTAATTATACATCAAATAAAAATATTTGACCCTAATTTTTATAATTTTTGAGTGTTAAAATTTAATTTATAAATATTTTATATATACAATATATATGCCAAAATTTCCCAAAAATTGTGAATATTACAAAAATGCAAAGAAATAATATGAATGAAAGTCCTATAATTTTATAAAAATAAAAATGTGATTTTTGTGGGGGTTTTTAACACCCAATGGGGCCCGGAAAAATCATTTTTCGTAAAACGAGAAAATTTGTAAAATATCTAGATGTTCAGAATAATGCGATGGTAAAGGCCGTTTGATGAAAAATAAGGCCCATTATTTTATTTGAAATACTGGCTTTAAAATCATGATTCGGGTCGTAAAACGTTTGAAATGAAAGCGATGAATGCAAAAATAAAATATCTGAAAAATATCTTAAAAATACATAAATGATACAGAATGCTCGTAACACGTAACAATTAGGATTTGACAGATAATTACACATAAATGACACATTAATACACATAATTTATTATAATTATGATATAATACAGACGTAAATTTCCCAGGCGTTACATCATTCCCTCTTTAATAGGATTCTGTCCTCAGAATCTTTTATGAAAACAAATGAGGATATTTCTCTAACATCTCACTCTCAAGTTCCCAGGTTGATTCTTCAACCATAGGGTTTTTCCACAACATTCGCACTAAAAATACAGACTTATTTCTCAACACTTTTTCTCGCCGATCTAAAATTTTTACCGGCTGTTCTACAAAAGACAAATCAGGTTGGATATCTATCGGTTCATACTCTATTACATGCCTAGAATCAGGATTATATCGCTTAAGCATTGACATGTGAAACACATTGTGAATATGTTGCATATGAGACGGTAAAGCTAATTCGTACGCAACTTTTCCCACTTTCTTCAAAATTTCAAACGGTCCGACGTATCGTGGTTTCAATTTACCCTTGTTGCCAAATCTGGTCAATCCTTTCCATGGCGATATTTTGAGTAATACGTTTTCTCCTTCCTGATAGTCTATATCCTTCCTTGCTTGGTCTGCATATTTGCGTTGCCTATTTTGTGCTGCATCGAGTCATTTTTGAATAAGTTCAATCTTTTCTTTAGTCTGTTGGATTAATTCTGGACCCAAAATCTTGCGTTCTACAACTTCATCCCAATGTACTGGTGATCTGCATTTTCTTCCGTATAATGCTTCGTACGGTGGCATTCCAATGCTTGCGTGGTAACTGTTGTTGTATGAAAATTCCACCAAAGGTAAATGCTCATCCCAACTACCTTCAAAATCAATGGCACAAACTCGTAGCATGTCTTCAATGGTTTGGATAGTTCTTTCACTTTGTCTATCAGTTTGAGGATGATAAGCGGTACTCATGTTTAATTTTGTTCCGAGACACTCTTGAAATTGTCTCCAAAATCTTGAGTTGAAACGAGGATCTCGATCAGACACGATAGATATCGGAACTCCATGTCGTATCACAATTTCCTTGAGATACATGTGCACTAGCTTGTCGAGTGAAAATCTTTCGTTAATCGGTAGAAAATGTGCCGACTTCGTGAGTCTATCCACAATCACCCATACCGCATCATGATTTGCCTTAGTCCTTGGTAGTTCTACCACAAAATCCATCGCTAAATGTTCCCATTTCCATTCTGAAATATCTAACGGTTGTAATAATCCGCACGGACGTTGATGTTCCGCTTTGACTCTCTGGCATGTGTAGCATTTACTCACCCATTCTGCTATTTCCTTCTTCATATTCGGCCACCAAAAGTTTTCTTTCAGATCGCGATACATTTTTGTGCTTCCTGGATGAATGGAATACTTTGAATTGTGCGCATCTCGCAATATTTCTTCTTTTAATTCTGCCACGTTAGGAATCCAGATTCTCGATGCAAAGCGCAGAATTCTTTCATTATCCATCTGAGTTGTAATCTCTTCTCCCGTTAGGTCGTCATCTTAACTCATCACTACTTCTTGACAGGGGCGAATCTTCTCTAGCAACTTCGGTTGGAAAGTCATAGTGTAAATAGCTTATGCAGATTCATTGGGAATACGAATTTCGATTTCCAATTTGTCGAATTCCTTAGCTAATTCTTCACATGAAGTTAACAAATTCAATCTTTCTTTTCTCCTTAGCGCATCTGCCACAACATTTGCTTTTCCTGGATGATAGCTGATCGTAACATCGTAATCTTTAATCAATTCCAGCCATCGACGTTGACGCATGTTCAGTTCCTTTTGCGTGAAGATATACTTCAGACTTTTATAATCTGTGTAGATTTCGCATTTTTCATCGTAGAGATAGTGTCTCCAAAGCTTTAATGCAAATATGATCACTGCTACTTCCAGGTCATGCGTAGGATATTTTTATTCATGAGGTTTAAGTTGTCTCGAAGCATATGCGATGATGTTACCATGTTGCATCAATACACATCCTAACCCGCGATACGAAGCGTCGCTGTAAATGACGAAATTCCCTTGCTCGTCTGGCAATACCAGTACCGGTGCGGTTACTAACCGATTCTTCAATTCTTGGAAACATTCTTCACATTTATCATTCCATACAAACTTTTCACTTTTTTGAGTTAACTTGGTCAACGACATTGCTATTTTCGCAAAATATTTAACAAATCTTCTATAATATCCTGCCAATCCAAAGAAACATCGAACTTCTGTCGGTGTCTTTGGTCTTTCCCAATTTAACACAGCTTCAATCTTCGCTGAAAGACTTGGATGCCTTCTCTACTGATAATATGCCCTAGAAATTGTACTTCCTTTAACCAGAATTCACATTTTGAGAATTTCGCATACAGTTGCTCTTTCCTCAGAATTTCCAAAGCTATCCTCAAGTGTTCGGCATGCTCTTCTTCTATCCTTGAGTAAATCAAGATGTCATCAATGAATACAATCACAAATTTGTCCAAATACCTCTTGAATACTCTGTTCATCAGGTCTATGAATGCTGCTGGCGCATTGGTTAAACCGAATGCCATTACCAGAAACTCGTAATGCCCATATCTCGTACGAAACGCAGTTTTGGGAATATCTTCGGCTTTAATCTTCAATTGATGATAGCCTGATCGCAAATCTATCTTCGAAAACCATGCGGCTCCTTTTAACTGATCAAATAAATCATCGATTCTCGGTAGCGGATACTTGTTCTTGATGGTGAGCTTATTCAACTCCCGATAGTCAATGCATAATCGCATGCTGCCGTCCTTCTTCTTTACGAACAACACCGGTGCACCCCATGGAGATACACTGGGTCGTATGATGCCTCGGTCTAGAAGATCTTACAGTTGCGTTGATAATTCCTTCATCTCAACTGGAGCCATTCGATATGGAGCTTTCGAAACTGGTTCTGTGCCTGGTGCTAGATCAATCATAAACTCGATTTCTCGATCTGGGTAACCCTGGAAGCTCGTCTGGAAAGACGTCCGGATATTCACTTACAACTGGAATGTCTTCTATTTTAGGACTTCCTTTCTCAGTATTTAACACGTAAGCTATGTACACCTCACAACCTTGTCGAAGCAATCATTTAGTCTGCATTACGGTGAGAAATTTCTTCCGCTATTTTTCGCCCTTGAATATTACCGTCGCATTTTCCGTATTTCGCAGTTTAACTTTCTTATTCGCGCAATCTATCTGAGCATTATGACAAGCTAACCAATCCATTCCCAAAATGACATCGAATTCTCCTAGCTTAAAAGGAATCAAGTCTACCAAAAAATGATGTCCGACTATTTCTATATCACACGCAGGACATACTCGATCTACTAGAACTTGGTCGTCATTCGCTAATTTTACAATTAACATCTTGCCCAACCATTCAATATCACAATGTAACTTATCAAGAAATTCTTTAGAAATAAATGAACGGGTAGCTCCAGAATCAATTAATACTTTTGAACTTACGGAATTCACCAAAATCGTACCTGCGATCACACTCGGACTTTGCACTGCTTATTTCATTGTCATGTTGAAAGTCCTTGCTCTGAGTTGATTAGACGGTGGTGGAGGTAATGCCAATACTCTTCGAACACTGGCTGCCATAGCTGGTCCTTTACAATTTTTAGCGATATGCCCTTTCTTTCCACACTGGAAGCAAGTAATTTCTGCTATCTTTCACGTTGGACATTCGTTAGAATAATGCCCTTTTTGCTTACATCGATAACACGTCACATCCCTTTTTATACATACGCCGGTATGTTTTCGATTACATATCTTGTAGTACGACACTGGAACTCTGGCCATTCCCTGCTGACTGGGGGCTTGGAAACGATTACCTGTTTTCTGTGTACCTTGTCCTATCGTTTTAAAATTCAAATTTGTCCGGGCTTGAAATCCCGGCTTTCTACTGGAGTGGTCTTAGAAACTTCCCTGTCCTTTATCTTGTTGAGATCTTTCACTTTCCCCTTCAATAATCAAAGCTTTCAGGACTACGGCGGTATACGTTGCTAATTCAAAAACTGCAACTTGGCCACGAATCCATGGTCGTAATCCTTCTTGAAATATCTGAACTAGCTTTTCTTCAGTATCAACCTGTTCTGGGACAAACCTAGCCAACTCAGTAAATTTGGCTTCATACTCTGCCACGGACATATTTCCCTGCTTCAGTTCTAAAAACTTAATCTGCATTTGGTTCTTCACATAGCGAGGAAAATTCTTTTCTAAAAACAATTCTTTAAACCTATCCCACGCAATCACATCTTCACCCTCGAAAGCCTTTTTAGATTCCCACCAATAATTTGCCTCTCCTTTCAATAAATAGCTAGCAAAATCAGTCTTCTGGTCTTCACTTATCTTTACTAGTGCAAACGCTTTCTCTATTTCTTTCAACCAAGTAGTAGCCTTAATAGGATCAGTAGGCCCTTCAAATTCTGGAGGTTTAACTGACTGAAACTGCTTAAAAGTAACAACGGGTAATGTTGGTGGTAATTGAGGCTCAGGACGAGGTGGCTGCTGTAACATTTGTTATTGTATTTACTGTTGTTAATGCTGCATCTGCTGCTGCATCATGACCATCTGTTGTTGCATCAGATGGAACATTTGGTTCATGGTTTCATTAGTCTGACCTTCAGAATTGCTGTTAGAGGTCTCAGCCCTAGTCTTTCTTTTTGGTGCCATCTTCTTCTGATAATAAAACAGGTGATATTTCTTTAACAGTTTAATAAATAATTAACAGTAGGTAAGAAAACAATTTATCTTGTATTAATAACATGATTAAAAAAATAGTTGCTGAATATAAAAACTAGAAATGTAAGCAGTTAAATAAAATGGTTGTTTTTTTTTCAACAGGAATTATAATATGAGAAGTTGTAAAACAATAAAGTGAAAGTAAATGTTGTAAAACTGTAAAGACTGAAATTTAAATAAAAGAAATTTGAAAAAGTTCATCTTATATATATGTGACGCCAGCCTCAGGTGTAAATGCTTGATACAAAAAGTCTTGTAATACTGGTAATCACTCCACCTACAAGTCATACTACCACTACAGGTCAACTACTACTACAGGTTAAACTACTACTACAGGTTAAACTACTAGTACACACATACACACTACTCACTAGGTTATACTATGATGCCTCTATATACATTTGTACTTTGAAGTCACTGTCTCAAAACCCAGGCGGAATACGCCTAAGCTCCTCTCTAAGTGCCTGGACCAAGGTCTGTGCCAAGCAGAATATCCTGTAGAACTCTGCGAAAGAAGGTGGTCCCTCATGGGTCAAATCATCAAGCTCCCAAGTGGCACTCATCAACACTGACTGCAATCGCTGTCTCATATAGTAATCCGGCTATAGGGCCGCTAATGGTCCTCTATCCCTCTGGTCAAACAGATACATGATCTCTCAACACTGTCCCGCCAATACTCCACATCATCCCTCATAACCCTGTACTCATGATATGGTACCATATGCGGCTGTGCAACCTGACCTACTAACTCCTATGACGGAACCCTCGGTATACCTGCACCCTGCTGTGGTAAACCTAACTGTAGATCCACATCATGCTCTCCCATCCCCTCGACTGGAATCATCTGAAACACATCCGGTTCTGGGGCATGCACTTGTATAGGAGGTAACAATGGTGGTGGTGATAACTCCTGCTCAATCTCCGGTATAAACTGATGCTCAACTGGTAAAGGAACCATCGGCTCAAAGAACTCAAATGGATCAAACATCTCTATGGGGTCATGAACTATCCCCTGTACTGGTGGTACCGGCTCCTGTGGTAATGGTGGTGGAGGTGGTAGAGGAGGAAACATGTACTCAGATACTGGAGGTATAACTGGTGCTGCTGGCCCGGTGACTGTCCTCTCAGAAGATGCAGAATAACCAGAAGATGTCATCTGATAATATACCAAAGAAAAGAAAGGTCACTAAACAATCCTAAGATTTATACTTCCCTATTCTAATCTGACCTAAATCCTAACATTATTTTTTTCCTATTTGTCTATTCCTATCCTATGTGATCTCCCTATCTTATCTTAACCCTAATGTTCTTGTTTTCAGGGACCAAACCTATAGCTCTGATGCCAAACCTGTAACTCCCTCCAAACCCGGGGTATGAGTCTGGGGGTTACTAGCAAATCACCAAACCTATACAATCTGATTAATAATGAAATAAAACCCCTTTAACACTAACCATGATCTCTTTAGGTTGAAGTATGAAAACAAGAACCACTATCTACTTTTATTACAAACCAAGTTCAAATTCTCACAAACTCTCTTTATTACAAACCATTGTCTAACCAGTTTTAAACTAAATTCATTTTTATTCAAACACACACACTATCTATCAACACTCCACCTGTTCGGGCAACTCAAAACTTTCTTCCTGGATTGGGATCAACACCTTGGGTATGAGAGGATCCCGAGGCTTGACCCGCTTCTTTACCACTCGAGTCTTGATGGGTTTCATATTCCTTATTAACTGAAAACAATAAGGTGAATAACAAAAAGGGTGAGCCAAAAATTGCTCAACAAGTCCACAAAATATAAATAGTGTTAAATTATTTTAAATGAATCCGTAATCCCGGGTATATCTGCAAAGATATAACCCCACGAGAATAGAAAGAAGGCCATTACTAGCGAGTACAAATGAACTAAACTGGACACAAGTTCGCATCTATATTCTGTTGATCAGTCAGAATATAATGCAGATCTATATCTCAATATATAGATCCAGTCGGGTACTCAGGCACTATGGCCCATGTCGAGGCACCAGTCATATCCCGGTCCTTAGGATTAAGACACACTCAATCCCAAAATATCATTATCCAGTCCATCGCTTAGCAACCGGAACAATCGGTATGCTTTGATATATTCTAAACACCAGAATATATCAATCTCAATGTATCACCAATGAAATATGAACAAAGGAATAGCAAGTATGTATCAATGAGTAAGAACAAGAATCAAAAGAGTGCAACAGTGATAAACATCTGAAGAAATGTCACTATTCTGAAAATAGAATAGGGGAAAAACTTGCCTTCTGCGCGACTCACTGTAATTAGATCACTTTCGTCTATCACCTACTCGATCTGCCTTGCTGGCTTAGCTTCTGTTAGCAAAATAGACTGGTTAAGTCCTTATGTATTTCAATTGCATCTTGAATCGACTTCACACCATTCCTAATGTCTACCCACGCGCTTACGACTGACTCTTGTATTAGCAAATAAGACTCAATTAACCACGTAATACACATAAGCACATAAGCACATAATCATTTATATAGTTAAAATAATTTTTAGAACCAAAATCGACTTGCTGATCGCTCAACTGATCGATATCTGACTCGTTTCCCATTTTTCCAGAATTTTTCGGACTCGTCTTGGCACGCATTTCGATTGATAACAAAATCAACTAATTTCTAGAAGAAATTAAGCTTTAATATTATTTTTAATGAAAAGAATTCATTTTTCTGAGTCAACAGGCTTTCGTTTCACTCGAATCGGACTAACGGTCTAATTATTATCAATTAAACACTGATAATTCAATTTATTATTCACTATAAATAATTATTACTAATTTTTGAAACTCAAAAAAAATAATTTTTAAATAATTATTTAAGAAAAATCAGAATTAAAAATGATTTTTCTATAATTTTTGGAATTAAAATGAATTTATTATGATTTATTTGAAATTATTTGATTAATTATCAAAATAATTAATCATTTTTAAATAATTAATAAATAGTTAATAAATAATAAATAATTGATAAATAATTAAGAAAATAATTTAATCTGATTTTTAGAAAATAATTCAGAATTATTTATAATATAAATCAATTAATTAAATAATTAATTAATCAATTTATAAAATAAATAAATCAGATTTTTAAAATTAATAAAAATAAAATAAAAATTCAAATTCAGAAACAGATGTCAGAAATCAAACATCTGACAATTCAGCTTAAAACCGGGTAATCTGAACGGGTCAAACGGGTCAAAATCCGGGTCGTGAAGAACACGCCGGATTTTGCCTAGAATCCGACCACCGGTGCAGATTCCGGTGAGCCATTTTCAGGCCAAAAATGGAACCGTTTGGTTCGTTTTTCACAGGTTTAAATTCCTAGCAACTATCCCAATCTGTTCCCGGCCAAAACAAATTAAAAACATTCCTCAAACTTCATCTCCGATCAAAATCAAACTTAACTCCGGCCAAAAACCTATCTTTTGATTCTGTAAACCAAACTCAACGTTCTATAGTGGAAATTAAAGCTATGAACACATACAATCAAAACCCTAACATATCAAGAATCAAATATGCACAGAAATCATCGAGTTGTGATTTGAAAATCTGACATAAATCCTAGAAATTGAAAATCACTATACAGACATCGTTCGTTCAATCAAACACCATGAATCAACTGTAAATCATCTAACAAAGCTATATCAATCATCAAAATATCAAAATAACCCTGCAATAAAAAAGTCCTAATTCGAACATAAACCCTAGAATTTGAAAATCAAAAACTACGAATTAAAACGTGAAATTGATGCTAGAAATGGAAATAACAGATCAAAACCTTTGATTTGGATACTCGAACTGCTTGATTTGGTACTGTAATCTACTCAAAATCACGGCTTGAATTCTCTACCCGACCCTGTTCTTCCCGACCCGAATTACAGAAAATTTTTGTATTTTTCTGAATTTTACTGATTTATTAATTATAATTAATTAATAATTAGGCTATTTATAGTAGTAAAATTAATACTCCTAAATAAAATTAAGGGGCTAATTATACATCAAATAAAAATATTTGACCCTAATTTTTATAATTTTTTTGTATTAAAATTTAATTTATAAATATTTTATATATACAAAATATATGCCAAAATTTCCCAAAAATTGTGAATATTATAAAAATGCAAGGAAATAATATAAATGTAATTCCTATAATTTTATAAAAATAAAAATGTAATTTTTGTGGGGTTTTTAACACCCAATGGGGCCCGGAAAAATCATTTTTCGTAAAACGAGAAAATTTATAAAATATATAGATGTTCAGAATAATGCGATGGTAAAGGCCGTTTGATGAAAATAAGGCCTATTATTTTATTTGAAATACTGACTTTAAAATCATGATTCGGGTCATAAAACGTTTGAAATGAAAGCGATGAATGCAAAAATAAAATATCTGAAAAATATCTTAAAAATACATAAATGACACAGAATGCACGTAACACGTAACAATTAGGATTTGACAGATAATAACACATAAATGACACATTAATACATATAATTTATGATAATTATGATATAATACAGACGTAAATTTCCCAGTCGTTACAAAGAAAGGTTTTACTAAATTCATTTTATCATTACCAAGAATATGAAATCATTCGGACTCTTTCAAGTCAAAAATCATTCTTAAGTTCAATTTCAGGGATTCAAAGAAATCAATTGGATCAAGGAAATCAAATACCAATGTTATGGTCAAGATCAAATGACAATCAAAGATCGTAAGTTAAGGAATCAGATCAGTCTTAGAGATCATTACGGAATAAGGTATACAAAGAAAAGATATAGGTTAATCAAAACAATGCGCAAAGGAATTCAAAAGGGTTCTTATAAAGTTAACAAGAATTCAAGATATCCAAAGGAATCAATAGGTAATAAAGTATGAATCAACAGGTTTACAGTAAGGGTTTGAACAATAATCATATCAAGTCGTTACAAGAACACTATCAAGGTGTTTCAAGTAAACAATAACGGGTATGGTACAAGAATCAAAATCAAGGTTCAAAAATCAATAACAGGTTATCGCAAGTGTTATAAAAGATCAATATTCTATCATGGCATCATCAATATCCTTTCAATACACAACTTATACATGTAGGCAGAGTTACTTGCCTGAATTCGCTTTCCTGTTTTAGAAGGGTTGAACTACTGCCACCTAGTACACCTTTCCCTTTCCTAGCCTGAATGCCTCCACGATCCGAATCTACAATGCAAAATCAAAACCCTAATTAGATTCCCACTCGACGTTCCTGGAACGTTTAACAATTTCCCCTTATCGCAATACCCTAAGAGTGTATATACTCAATCATATACACAAAGCACATTTATACCATATACTCGTATACTTTAAACCAAATAGTCATCGAATTGCGAAGCAATTACAACACATAGCATATAATCCTTGTATCAAAACTCTATACTTGAGTTATAATAACAATTATACAATCTTATATCAAGACGACTCAATCTTTCCTTTTATATCACTTAATTCGCACCAAAACCACCAAATAAACCAATTAATCCCTAGTAATCTTACATGCATTTACTTTTTGAAGTCCTATGATTAAATCAATCTCTTTTACACCCTTAACCATTCGGCTATAATCACAAAACACAATCAAAAATTGAACAACGACATGCAAGTAACAAAATCACATATAAACTTGAGATCAAGCCTTCACTCATCCTTTTACATCATTTTTAACTTAAATCTTTAAATACAAAGCTATAACTTTACATGCATTTGATACTTCATCCAAAACCAAATCAAAATCATCTCTATAATTCATTTAAACACATAATCTGGAACCTACAAGATTGATCTTTCACCTGAGCACACAATTCAACTTATTCTCTTAAAATTCAACCTATAACCTTCGAATTTTATCAAAATCAACACATACAACCATCAATCGATTCTTTAAACCATCAACTAATCTATTTTCTCAATATTTTCTAAAAAAATCATCCACAACCATTTAAATCAACAAAAATCAACTTAATAACTTTTGAAATCAAAAACCCATTCGGTTTTAAGTAAAACACCACATGCAAATACCAAAAATTTGTTTAAGGAATCTAGAGCTCAGTTTTAACATCATCACTCACCACCGGTTCACCGGAGTTCATCACTGATGGTGGTGGTTTCACGGTGGTGCCCCCATTCGGGGGTTTCCAACCTTAAAACCTTCGATTTCTTTTTCAAAACGCCGCAACAACTACATGCAACAACTTTTCATCACAAAGTAAGAAGATCAAAGTCAAAAATTGCAAGAAGAACATAGATTATGGTTCTTGGCTTAACATCGCATACAAAAAACACACATATACACGCATGCAAGCACCTACACATGCATGCACAAGTTTTAAAGCCCATATATGGATTAAGAATGAATTTCCTTTGAAATCTAATACACAGGTTCAAAACATATCCTCCATCGTTTGAATTATCCTTTCAATTTGTCCGTCAGTCTGCGGATGATACGCCGTACTTATTTTCAATCTAGTTCCCAAATGATCATGAAAATGTCGCCAAAATCTCAAGTTAAATATCGGATCTCTATCAGACACGATAGATACTGGAACTCTGTGACGCATCACAATCTCGTCCAAATACAATTTGACCAACTTTTCCAATGAAAATATTTCGCTGATAGGCAAGAAATGTGCTGACTTCGTCAATCAATCAACTATCACCTAAATTACATCATGATTAGAATTGGTCTTTGGAAATCCTACCACGAAATCCATCGCGATATGTACCTATTTCCATTCAGGTATGTCCAATGGTTGAAGCAATCCACTTGGTCATTGATGTTCCTCTTTTACTCTTTGACATGTATAACATTTACTTATCCATTCCGCAATTTCCTTTTTCATGTTTGGCCACCAATAACTCTCTTTTAAGTCCTTGTACATCTTTGTACTTCCAAGGTGAATTGAAAATCTGGAGTTATGTGCTTCATGCAAAATCTCATGCTTTAGCTCCACAATGTTAGGTATCCAAATGCGTGAATTAATGCGATATATACCTTTTTCATCCTTTTGAGCGTTTACTTCCTCTCCTGTCAATTTAATTTTCTCGTGGTTCATTACTTGTTCTTGACAACATCGAATCTTTTCCAAAATTTCTGGTTGAAATGACAACGCATACATGGCTTCTCTTTGTAACTCTGGAATCTGCACTTTTATTTCCAACTTTTCAAAATCCTTGATCAATTCCTCTGATAAGTCAACATATTCAATCTTTCTTTGCGGCTTAATGCATCTACTACCACATTCGCCTTGTCGGGGTGGTAACTTATCATACAATCATAATCTTTGATCAATTCCAACCACCTACTCTGTGTCATATTCAACTCCTTCTGTGTAAAAATATATTTTAAACTTTTATGATCCGTATAGGTCTCACACTTTTCTCCATATAAGTAATCCCTTCAAATTTTAAGAGCAAACACAATCGCTGCCAATTCCAAATCATGTGTGGGGTATTTCTGTTCATGCGGCTTTAGTTGCCTTGACGCATACGCTATTACTTTCCCGTGCTACATTAACACACTATCTAACCCTTTATACGAAGCGTCGCTGTTAGGTCCCAATATGTTTGTAGAAGGGGGGGGGGTTGAATACAAACTATACTGTTTAATAGAATTTAATGCGGAATAAAAAAATTGAAACAAAATTCAAGTTAAATAAAACTATTATTAAACTTGAAAGGTGTTACAACAATGGTATCGATTACAAGGGATTAATCTCAAATAAATTATCACAAATCTAGAATAAATTCGACATGAACTTTTTCTATTTTTGCAATAAAAAAGATCAAATGATAGAAGCAATTTGAGATTAAGTTCTAGGGATTTTGATCCGCTAGATAGTTACACAAGAACAAGAGAATGATTTCTAGTGGTTTGGATTTAACTTTAAAACTAGAAATTGATAATCTTGAAGTGCGGTTGAGAGATAAAATATTTATTCTGTGACTGCTGTGATTTTGGTTGGTTGAATGAATTGAATGTCTTCTCCTACTTGTCTTTTAATAATTCAATCAACAGAATCAATTGAACTAGCATGACTATCTGAGAATTGGCATGACTTTCGGTGAGACAATCTTTTGAACTAGCATGACAATCGGTGAGGCAATCACTTGAGCTAGCAAGACAATTCCATAGGTAGTAGAACTTTCGGTATGACAATCACCTGAACTAGCAAGACAATCCCACAGCTAGTAGAACTTTCGGCGTGATAATTAGAAATGACCTGGCATGACAATCGGTATGACAATCTGGATTGTCATGCCAGTTCAAGTTTAATTGTCTTATTGAATTAAAACTGATTTTAATTCAATTACACTTCTGAAAATCAATAATATTAATTATAAATTAATTAATCAATTAATTCAATTAATCAATAAATTAATCTTTCCAAATATAATTTATTTTCTTAATTAAATTATATGACTTAATTAATTAATAGAGAATTAATACTACTCTTGAACATCAACCACTCTTCTGAAGATCTTCTGAAAATCACTGAAAATTATGAATCAATTCCACCACTTCAATGTTGACACTCGATGTACTGTCTGGTTCATGAGTGACTAACTTCCATGATGTTTCTTCATGTCTTGACTTTAATAACTTGATTTTCTTCAGATTAAATCCCTGTAATTATCTAATACCCTGACAAGATCTCTGACCCTTGATTAAATCCACAATCTTGATTTATATCACTGAGGCTTGATCAATTTCTTGAACTTCTTTCAGTGAATTAACTCCTCAAGTATGTAGATGAACAATGTTTCTTAATCCTTTGACAAATGTTAGTTTGAGAGATCTCTTTGACGATAGAACCACTATTTACTTGTTACATTCTTATTTGAGTTGAGTTAAATCCTCGAATAAACAAATATGTTATGACATATGCCTTTCAATCTCCCCCTATTTGTTTGTTAGACTATAACAACAAATACCTAGAGGATAACTCAACTAACAAATAAGAAAAAGATGTAAACGGAAATGCAAAGTAAATAGCAGAAAAGTTCTGGATAACATTTAACATTTTCCAGATTCCAAATAGATATTCCTCTAGACTGAACATATCTTCAAGTAGTTTCATCTTCTTTTGTACAACCACATTTCCTGATGAGAAGCGCATATCTCTCTTTCTTCCCCCCCTATGACAATCAACTGCTTAAAGGAGATCACCTTGTGTTTACCACCTCTCCCGTACAATAAGATCCATAGTTACAAACAACAATGATGTGGTGTAGTGTACATATGCTTTACCTTTTTCATTTTCTTTCCTCCCTGCTATTTCTCCCCCTTAGTTGAGGAATCCTCCAAACTATTACTTAAGCTTTTATCTCCCCCTTAGAGAAGGAATGTATGCCGTTGTCTGAAGGAGTTCTCATGTTTCAGTTGGTTGGAAAAGAAATAACAAGTAGTTTTTCTTTCTTCCTCACTGTGACTGTGTGATTCTGTTTAGTGTACCTCACATGTGTTTCACTCTTCTCTCCACTCGTGTTTACATTCATTCTCACAAGTGTATCACTCCTCTCATAGCTCCAAAATTCAGTTGTACCTGCAAGGAAAATCACCTTAGCCGTCCTTAAGGAGGTCACAGGTGGTGCAATGGAAGTTCGCAAATCCCCATCCTCGTTAAACTCGTCAGATGAATCTGAGTCATAATCTACAAGTTGCTAGTTTCCCTTTTAGGGTTCCAGATTTGAATTCTGGGAAGGTAAACAATGATCCAACGAATTTAGCATAAAGATCAAAGTTCCCTTCTAATGTCTATGAAGACATTTCCTTGTGACTCATCAGGTAAAATATTGAATCATTGTCAACAAGCTGCCGATCTGTGCCTATATCAGATCCACTATCCGCAGATGCATCCAGGGGATTTAAGCCTGGGGAGGTAAACACTGACCACTGGCATATGGCTATTGGATCAGTATCTTCTCCTAACACCTGTAAAGGCAATTGGTCCATTAAATAACCTTGAACAATCGAATCTGACCTTAAAATGGTCGAAACTCTTATTTCTGTCAACTCGTCCTTTGTGTGTGTGACCTTTCCTTGTACATCAAGAATGGTTTATGTTTGAGGTGGTGACACTACATCGGATGCCTTGGCCGACAGGCAAATTTCAATAGACGTACCATATTGAGAGAATGAATCTAGTAACTGTTTTTGTGCCTTTTCAGCCATTACATCTTTTTGAGAAGATGTATGGGGGCTAGCAGTTGTCTCGGTTTAAATACTACTCATCTTTGTAGGAGACAGAGCTGCTGGGTTGACTTCAGAACCATCCTTATGTGGTGTACTAAGGCACTATCTCCCTCACGCTCATTCATACTACATTTTAGTGGTAAGAGAGTGTTGGTTGGTTCTGTTTCTATATTTGTCTTTACAGTCTGGGATAGATGTTGTGGGTTTTCAACCTCATGACTGTCAATGAAAGAAGGCCATTGGAGGCTGAACCTGTATCACAGAACATATGGCAATATAAAGATAAAATGTACTTAAGATCTATAATGAATGAAAATTATACATTTAATCTTTTGAGAGAGATGATGTACAATAGTGACTTCAAAAGATTTTAAATGAAATAAGAAATCACTAATGTTGAAAGAAGTTTGATTTTCTCCTAAAACTGTTCGAGTGCACAAGTCTGTTTTTATGCCTAAAAAGATAAATGATTTTGATAAGACATAGACTGATGACCTAGCAGTATTAAGAAGAGAAATTAAGATTTTGACTTTTAATATGAATGAGTTTTTGTTAAAGCATTGATCACTTAGGGTAAAGTCTAAGTAATTCTCATTCATGTCAAAAGCTCCATAATCTATCTTAATAAAATTATAATCAACAACATTATTTGTTGAAAAATAATATTAATAAGAATGACTATGTTGCTGATTTCAAATTATAGTGAATCTTTCAGATATAACAACTTATATAAATTCACTAGAACTTAAAATCTCACAACTATATGCAACAAAATATTAACAATATATCATTGACCGATACTTGTCAAGTACATTAGATACCAATAATTATGTTGCATATAATTTTAATATAATAGAAAATATCAATAAATTAAATATCAAATATCTATCAAAGAGATATCATCATTCAATTTCATATATCATACAATTGTTAACTCTTAACAACTGTAATATCTCAAACAATATTTACAATTACAGAAAGTACAAATAAAAACTTATATTAATATAGCAAAAATACAGAAAATATTTACAAGTTCAATGATAACATTACCAGCTTGCAAACAGCCATACCCTTTAGTTAAACCTTTGCTGTTATCTCCAAAGGTAACCACTGGGCCAACTTTCTCAACCACATTTGATAGCAGGGCTCTATCTCCGGTCATATGTCTTGATGATCAGCTGTCAAGAATCCACACTACCGGTTCCACCTGTTTAATGCCCTGCAACATAAATAGATTAAACCTTCTTCAGAACCCAAACTTGGTTGGGTCCGGCATACTTGTAGAATTGACCTTTGTCAGGCAAAACAACATTCTTAACTTTAATGTTCTCAACTTTCTCAATGACTGGCATTTGACCTTGTAAACAGCCTTAACAAATTTCTGTTTAGGCTTAGGCACAAATGTCTCCTTTCTAGCCTTAGGAGGACTAGCAGTCTTAGACCTATCATGCTTCCTATTATTCACATGCTGACGAGGAGTAGTCTTATCTCTAGAAACATGCTTACCATTAAAATAAGCATACATCAAATTAAAAGCACAAGACATACAATTAGGAACACCACATACTTTATAAGAGGGATTAACAACAGGCAAATTATGCATGGTAGATATGGCATTTTTGTTATCCAACTCATGTGTGTCTGAGTTAGTCTCAGTTGCTTTCACAACTTTGACTGGAACTTTCGACACACGTGGCTTGGAAACAACCTTCTCATTAGTACGATCTTCAGGACGTATTTCTTCTTGAATAATAAAGGAGGTCTCATCAAATGGTTCAGCAATTGATCCTTTATAGAGGGGTTTATCAACACCCTTAAGCACATGTGGTACTTCCCTACCTTTAGCACAAACATGAGGAGGGGAGTTTATGCCTAATTCTCCAATAGCAGCATTGTAATCAAATCCTATTCTAGATGTTTGATTAACAACTTGCTTACTGTAGAACTCCTTAGCCTTCGAACAAGAATTAAAGTAAGCTTTAACCTTAGTCTCAAGACCGGTGATCTTGTCTTTGAGAATAGTATCGAGTTCTCTATAACAGTTAACTCTATTCTCTAGAAAAGATACATGTTCTTTTAATTTGTCTTGATTAATGTGCACAAGTCTTAATTCATTGACCTCTTTCTCAAGGTCTTTGATCTGTTGACTTAACAGTTCATTATCATGACAAGCACAATCTAAGGAACCTCCTAGATGATAAACTAATTTAGCATCAGTAAATTTTACCTCTTTTCTTGATGATGAAGTATTTCCATCAATTGCCATAAAAGAAAGATTCCCATCTTCTTCATCTTCACTATCAGTATCATCCCAGATTCTTCCCTTTGCCAGATAAGCCCTTTCAGAGTTACTCTTCTGATTTGAATCATAAGAGTTCTTCCTTACTTGCTTTGGCTTCCTGCATTCTGTGGCAAATTGTCCCAACTCATTGCAGTTAAAGCGTTGAATGGTGCTCCGATCAACCATCCTTGTTTTGTATCGACCACTGCTGGTGTTAGAGGATGAAGATCCACCTTCTGGAATCTGTTGTAGTTGGACTTGTACTTGAAGTTGAGATTTCTCTTGAATATGACATTGGAGAATCTCTTGACAATCTGGGCCATTGACTCATCTTCCAATTGCTCCAGCTCTTCCAAGGAGTAAAAATCATCACCGGATTGATTTGTAGTAGAAAGATCATATTCTGCTACTAACACATTTTCTTCAGCCTTGGAAGACTGTACCATTCTCTCTGACTGTTGAGATTGTTGTTGTTGTTGTTGTTGTTGACCTTCAGCTACTAGAGCAGTAGACGTGCTGACCACTCTACCTTTCCTGTAGACTTCCTTCTGCTGAATCTGCTCCAACTCATAGGTTTTTAACACACCATAGAGTCTATCCAAAGAAATCTCACTCAGATCTCTAGCTTCTCTTATGGCAGTGATTCTATGTTCAAGATGACTTGGCAGTGTTAAAAGGAACTTTTTGTTGATCTCCCTGATTGAATAATATTTTCCATTTATGTTCAGGTTGTTGATCAATGCATTGTACCTCTCGAACACTTCAGTAATTCCTTCTCCTGGATTGGATTTAAAATGTTCATATTCAGAGGTTAGGTACTCTAACTTGTTCTCCCTAACTTCCTCTGTGCCTTCATTATTCACCTCAATAGTTTCCCAGATGTGTTTGGAATTTTTACAGTTCATCACATGTCTGTTCATCAAGGAATCAAGGGAATCAACTAAAATTAATTGAAGGCTGGCATCCAAGGAGACTTCTTCCTTTTCAGTAGGAGTAAAATCCTCAGGTTCTTTTGCATAGGTTCTAGCTTTGGTAATTACAACATCATCTTCTATCACCTCTGGTTCAATAACCATCAGAATTTTTGGACCCTTCTTTAACAAGTTCAGATATTTGGGATTTGCAACTTTTAAAAACAAGAGCATCTTCTTCTTCCACATAATATAATTTTCTTTATCAAATAGTGGAATTTTAACGGTTCCAACTTTTTGTGAAGTCATTATGAATTTTTGAATAAATAAAAATTCAAGGAGTGGAAGAATCACAAAAGTTTAGGATCTTGATTTGTTCGTTAATCAGAAGGCTCTGATACCAATTGTTAGGTCCCAATATGTTTGTAGAAGGGGGTTGAATACAAACTATACCGTTTAATCGAATATAATGCGGAATAAAAAAGTGAAACAAAATTCAAGTTAAATAAAATTATTATTAAACTTGAAAGGTGTTACAACAACGATATCGTTTACAAGGGATTAATCTTAAATAAATTATCACAAATCTAGAATAAATTCGACATGAACATTTTTCTATTTATGCAATAAAATGATCAAATGCTAAAAGCAATTTGAGATTAAGTTCTAGGGATTTTGATCCGCTAGATAGTTACACAAGAACAAAAGAATGATTTCTAGTGGTTTAGATTTAACTTTGATTCCTAGAAATTGATAATCTTGAAGTGCAGTTGAGAGATAAAATATTTCTTATGCGGCTGCTGTGTTCTTGGTTGGTTGAATGTATGTTGAGTCTATGTTGAATGTCTGCTGCTTGTCTTTAAATTTAATCAACAGAACGGAAATGAACTGGCAAGATAATATGTGAATTGGCATGACTTTCGGTGAGACAATCTCCTGAACTAGCATGAAAATCGGTATGACTATCTCCTGAACTAGCATGACAATCGGTATGACTATCTCCTGAACTAGCAAGACAATCCCATAGCTAGTATAACTTTCGGTATGACAATCAATTTGAACTAGCATGACTTTCGGTATGACAATCTGATTGTCATACCAGTTCAATTGATTGTCATGCTGAATTAATATTGAATATAAATTCAAAATCATTTCTGAAAATTCATAATATTAATTCAGAATTAATTAATCAATTAATTCAATTAATAAATAAATTAATCTTTGCAGATATAATTTATTTTCTTAATTAAACTATATGACTTCATTAATTAATAGAGAATTAATACTACTCTTGAACATCAACCACTCTTCTGAAGATCTTCTGAAAATCACTGAAAATTATGAATCAATTCCACCACTTCAATGTTGACACTCGATGTACTGTCTGGTTCATGAGTGACTAACTTCCGTGATGTTTCTTCATGTCTTGACTTTGATAACTTGATTTTCTTCAGATTAAATCCCTGTAATTATCTGATACCCTGACAAGATCTTTGACACTTGATTAAATCCACAATCTTGATTTATATCACTGAGGCTTGATCAATTTCTTGAACTTCTTCCAGTGAATTAATTCCTCAAGTCTGTAGATGAACAATGTTTCTTAATCCTTTGACAGATGTTACTTAGAGAGATCTCTTTGACGATAGATCCACTACTTACTTGTTACATTCTTATTTAAGTTGAGTTAAATCCTCGAATAAACAAATAGACTATGATATATGCCTTTCAGTTTGGATTTAACTTTAAAACTAGAAATTGATAATCTCGAAGTGCAGTTGAGAGATAAAATATTTATTCTGCGGCTACTGTGTTCTTGGTTGGTTGAATGAATTGAATGTCTTCTACTGCTTGTCTTTTAATAATTCAATCAACAGAATCAATTGAACTAGCATGACTATCTGAGAATTGGAATGACTTTCGGTGAGACAATATTTTGAAATAACATGACAATCGGTGAGACAATCAATTGAGCTAGCAAGACAATTCCATAGCTAGTAGAACTTTCGGTATGACAATCTCCTGAACTAGCAAGACAATCCCACAACTAGTAGAACTTTTGGTGAGATAATTAGAAATGACCTGGCATGATAATCGGTATGATAATCTGGATTGTCATGCCAGTTCAAGTTTAGTTGTCTTATTGCATTAAAACTGATTTTAATTCAATTACACTTCTGAAAATCAATAATATTAATTCGAAATTAATTAATCAATAAATTCAATTAATCAATAAATTAATCTTTGCAGATATAATTTATTTTCTTAATTAAATTATATAACTTAATTAATTAATAGAGAATTAATATTACTCTTGAACAACAAACACTCTACTGAAGATCTTCTGAAAATCACTGAAAATTATGAATCAATTCCACCACTTCAATGTTGACACTCATGAGTGACTAACTTCCGTGATGTTTCTTTATGTCTTGACTTTGATAACTTGATTTTCTTCAGATTAAATTCCTGTAATTATATGATACCCTGACAAGATCTCTGACACTTGATTAAATCCACAATCTTGATTTATATCACTGAGGCTTGATCAATTTCTTGAACTTCTTTCAGTGAATTAATTCCTCAAGTCTGTAGATGAACAATGTTTCTTAATCCTTTGACAGATGTTACTTTGAGATATCTCTTTGACGATAGAACCACTATTTACTTGTTACATTCTTATTTGAGTTGAGTTAAATCCTCGAATAAACAAATAGGCTATGATATATGCCTTTCAATCGCTAAAGATCACAAACTCTCATTTTTCATCTGGTAACACCAAGACTGGGGTGGTTACCAACCTCTTCTTTAATTCTTGAAAACTTTCTTCGCATGTATTCATCCACACAAACTTCTCGTTCTTCCTTGTCAACTTAGTCAATGGGACCACAATCTTTGAGAAATCTTGCCCAAATCTTCTATTTTATCCGGCTAATCCCAGAAAAATTCTGACTTCTGTAGGAGTCTTGGGCCTTTCCCAATTCATCACAGCTTCTATCTTAGCTAGATCTACTTTAATTCCTTCATTATTGACTATATGTCCAAGAAACTGTAATTCCTTCAACCAAAACTCACACTTTAAAAACTTGGCATACAACTTTTCTCTTCTTAATATCTCTAAAGAAATCCTCACATGCTTCATATGGTCTTCCTCAGTCTTGGAGTATATCAAAATAGCGTCGATAAATACTATAATAAACTTATCCAAATATTATTTGAATACTCTATTTATAGATCCATAAATGCGGCCGGCGCGTTTGTCAAACCAAACGCCATTACCAAAACTCGTAGTGTCCATATCTCGTTTGAAACACCGTCTTGGGTATATCTTCCGCTTTAATCATCAGCTGATGATACCCAGATCTTAAATCAATCTTGGAAAAATAAGTAGCCCCTTTTAACTGATCGAACAATTCATCAATTCGCGGTAGAGGGTACTTATTCTTAATCGTCAACTTATTCAATTCACGATAATCAATGCATAACCTCATACTTCCATCTTTCTTCTTCACAAATAAAACTGGTGCACCCCACTGGGATACACTTGGGCGTATTACTCCTTTATCCAATAACTCTTACAACTGCATTGCTAATTCCTTCATCTCAACTGGCGCCATATAATAGGGTGCCTTCGATACTGGTTTCGTTCCAGGAGCCAAATCAATCAAGAACTCGATCTCTTGATCTGGAGGTAGTCCAGGTAATTCATCTGGAAACACATCGGGAAAATCTCTTACTACTGGAATATCCTCAATCCTTACGGATTCTTTCTCTATATCTTTGACATGAGCTAAATAAGCTTCGCATCCTTGTCGTAACAATCTCCTCGTCTGAATAGCTGTTAGAAACTTCTTTTCTTGTCTTTTTCCCTTGAATATCACTTCGATACCATCCTTAGTCTTTAACTTCACCTTCTTGCTTTTATACTCTATTTGCACCTCATGGTTTGACAACCAATCCATTCCTAATATAAAGTCAAATTCTCCCAACTTAAAAGGAATTAAGTTAGCAGAAAATTACCGACCTTCTATAACCACATTACAATCAGGACAAACCCTATTAACAATGATTTTCTTTTGATTTGCTGCTTCTATAATCAAATTGGGTTCAAGAGGGTACACATCACATTTTAGTCTATCAAGAATACTTTCAGCAATAAAGGATCTAGTTGCTCCGGAATCCATTAATACTTTTACTTCTACTGAGTTTTTAACGAGCATACATGCCACCACATCCACATCTTGCACAGCATTTTCATTGTCATGTTAAAGGTTCTAGCTCTGGGTTGAGCTGTTGGTGCTGGGAGAAGTGGAGGTCCAGCAATCCTAAGAACATTTGCCTTCTGAATAGGCTCCTTGCAGTTTCTGGCCATATGGCCCACTTTTCCACACTTGAAACAGCTTAATTCAGGCTTCTTTGCTCCATTTGGGAACCTCGAAAAATAATGCCCTTTCTGATTATACCTAAAACATGTCACATCCAGCTTATTACACCTTCTCGGGTGTCTCTTCCCACAACTTTACACTTTTGAATCTGAGGTCTACTATCCTTTCCCGGTTGTCCTGTCTTCTGGAAACAATTTTTCCGAGCTCCATTCCCGGGTTTAAACTTTTGAAACTTTTGATTTTGACATCCACCATTCTTACCAAACTTCCCTCTAAACTTCAAACTTCCATGCTCTTGCTCCGAGCTCTCAAACTTCCTTTTCCTACCTTCATTCATTCTCTCTTTTTGTAGCTTCTCGCTCCCCTTATACTATCATTGCCTTATGCACCAAGGCAGCATAGTTCTTGATCTCCAACAATGCTACTTGACTCTGAATCCATGGCCTAAGTCCCTGTTGGAACCTTTTGGCCTTCTTCTCCTCCGTATTCACATACTTAGGTACAAACCTAGATAACTCCGAAAATTTCACTTCATATTCTGCCATCGACATATCCTCTTATCTTAGATCCAAAAAATTCATCTCTAGCTGATCTTGTATATAACTTAGAAAGTACTTCTCCAGAAACATCTCGGTAAACATTTCTTACGATAAGTCATTTCCTTCAAGAAAAGCTTTAGAAGATTCCCACCAGACACTTGCCTCATCCTTAAGATAATAACTTGCATACTGAGCTTTCTTCTCATCCTTAACCACTGCTAGTGCAAATGATTTCTCCATTTTTCTTAACCACGACTGAGCTTTTAATGGGTCGGGCAAACCTAAAAACTCTAGGGATGAACAAATTGAAAGTGTTTGAAGTTTCTAACTTTGGGGGCTATGGGTTGTTGCAAAAGTTGAGCAAGTCGGCTCATCATAGTTGTATCTTGGTTTAGTTCTTGGTCTTGGGTTTGAATTTCTTCTTCTTGGTGATCTGGTGAGTTGGCCATTTCTTATAAACCTGATTGAGCAATAATTTAGCAATACGATAGCATGTGATTGATATATATAACAACATTTTACTACGAAATAACTTTTGCGGGTTTTAAGCTTTACCCAATTTTGCACATGCAATCCTATTACTATATAATTTCTCTTGTCAGTTGTATTTTCTCATGGCACAGGGTAAGATTCTTACGAAACATTAAACACGGTTGTATAGAAACATGGTAAGAAAAATAGTTTATAAAGACTTCCAGGGTGCACAATAGGAAATAAGATATGTGATTTATTCAACAAGCCAAAGATACATAGATAAAAGGTTTGATTACATCAAGTTCTGAAATAGGGTACAATAATATAGCAGGGTTAAACAGAGGAAAAACTGGAAAACATCCCCTATCTACCCCTAACTTCTAACAACTACTACTACAAAGTTCTGAAATACAACACAACATAAAAAATGAAAAAGGGATCCCAACATCTAACCAAGTATCCCAAGCCTACTGGCGCTGAAAAGCTACAAAAACAACAACAACAATAACAACAATAACTACGGGCTCCAACAAATGTCCCGCCTGATCAACACTATCATCTAATTATCCAGAATATCTCTCAACACAACCAACATCCAGCGAATGATCTTATGCAGCCTTTGGGCCTCAGCATCAGCATCACTAGTGGATGGTCCCTCACCTAATCTCCTCCAGGAAACCTGCTCCACCATTTGAATCCTAGCTCTCCACTCCTCCTCCACCACTGAAGTCCTCTGACTAGAGTCTCGAACTAGCCTATCCACCAAAGCTCCCAACTCAAGAATGCGGGAGTAAACAAAGTCTCGATCCTGGGCTAACTTGCCACCAACACTGAAAGGCACAATCTTAGGCATCTTAGACTCTAGCTCAGGGGCTGGGGTCTCTGGCTCAGGTCTCAAGGGTGATACCTGCATAGGAATCTCACTACTCTCAGATGTATCCTCCTCCGGATCTGAACTAACATACACAGGCTCCTCAGAAGTGGGTGGAATGGGGTCCACTAGGGTACCGGTCAAACTAATCTTTGAATCAGAATCACTACCACTACTGGGGTCTCGAGAAAACATAAAACAGCAACCAAGAAATAGCGTTAGGGTTAAATAAAACTTCCAACTGACTCACACCCTAACTTTAGTTGCCACTTTAGCCTATTCAATTTACTTAGACTATACCTAATAGTCTAACTCAACTCTATATGAGTCGAATACTCTTGCGATATAAATATATACCCAAAATACCCTTTTTCCTAACTTGTCTCAGGGACTAGATCCTGTAGCTCTGATACCAACTTATGACGCCCTCAATCTCGGGGTTAGGAAATGAGGACCCACACACCATTAAACTAACATTAAATGAGCATAAACCCCGATTAACTATTAACAGGATCAAACAGGATTAAGTTTGAGACAAGATTATAACTACCAACTAGATAATATATATTACAACCCAAAATAATATTTAATTTACACCATCGATTCCGACTTGGAACCGACAGATAACCTATTGTATCTTTACAAACTTTCCGACTAGGCGCTTGCTTACACTGTAACACCCCCAAATCCGGGGTCGGGGATCGGGGTTGTCACGAGTTCCATTTCCCTTAATAACACCCAATCTTAATAAACAATCAACTACTCCGTACTGTGACCCCACAATAAACACACACACCACAAGTTATAGTCTCAGAGATGAATATCCAAAAATAACACGAGTCATTTTATTCCACAATTATATGCCATTACACCTTAAAAGGGTTTCTGAATTAATTTACATTTCTTTTCCATTATTACAATTCATAAAGATACATAATTCTGGTAAATCAAAAGTTGAAAGCCTAGCCTATTTGTAATATCCGGGATATATCGTGTAATTATTTTTACTATTATATAATTATTATGTGTGTTCAGTATCTATTCTGTGAGTTAATTGTTAAGTGTTATCTGTACTTGAATATTCAAAAAAATAAATATTAATTGAGTATTTTAATTTTTATATGTCCAAAATAAAATATAGATAATTGTCATATCTCCCTAATTATTTTTATGTTGGTTTATGGATTTATAAGAATCATATGAAATTTCTAAAATCTTTTTTCGGGTAATTAAAATCTATTTTATAAAAACGGGAACCAACCGACGTCAACCGTTGTTACATTTTTGGAACCCGAAACTCTTTCGAGAACTCCTTCCTAACCTAATTGTAATATTCCGAGCATATTCCATGTTTCGACTTTTTCGATCCGGCGTACGGTTTGTCCTGCGCGGGTCCCGGCGCAACATTTTCGATACAATATTCGTTTCGGTAAATCAATAAAACCCGTATTTTTGATAAACGGGAGCTTTTTATTAAACTATCATAATTATCACTTCGTAATACGTGTAACCAGGCGCTGAAACCAAGACCGCAGTACAAATTGTACTAATTTGGATAATTATCTCGAAAACCGATACCGTTTGGATCAGTTTTTACAAATAAACGTACCGTTTTATATCCGGAATGATCCAACGAGATACTAATTTTCCGTAATTATAAATAGCCTTTTACCGTAATTTATTTCGTATCAAAATCAATTGCAGACTGATAATTATATAATTTTCAGAGAAAAACCCTAATTTCCTAAAACTGTTCTAAGAATCAAACAAGCATTTGGAGGTTTTATTGAATTCGGTTTGGAAAGCTCGAGTAACCAATCTGAAGGTCTTGAAGAGCTCTACCAGATTCTGTAATCCTTGAATTCGGTTTGGAAAGCTCGAGTAACCAATCTGAAGGTCTTGAAGAGCTCTACCAGATTCTGTAATCCATACACCTGCAGAAATCAAGGTTATTTTTCTAAAAATTTATTTATTTTCGAATTTATTTTATTAAAAATATGAATTTTTGTTCGGATGATTGTTTGTATGATTTGATGATTGCATGTTCTAGAGCTTGTTTTCCTGATGATTTTCATATGTCATACGTCTGATTTGGAGTTCAATAACATGTTCAAATTTGAGTTTGATTTTCGAATTTTAAAATTAGGGTTTATAACCTGTATGAATGTTCTTAATTGAAATTTGGGGGTTTCTTATTCTGTGATAGATTGATGTTGTGTTATAGTGGGTTGTGTTCTCTGTGAAATTTGCAATCTAGTCGTATAAGTTTCATGAACCAACGAGGTCTGTAGAGAAGGGAGTTGTGTTTTGAAGTTTTCCGATGTTCGCCGGAAACTGGAAAATTTCACGGCCAAATTCCGGCCAACTCAGGGATTGTTAGGATGAATTGATTGCATGGTTGTGTTCCTGGTGTTGTGTAGATGTGATCTGGAGGTGATGGTGGTCTGAGCATCCCTGGAACGTGTTCTCCGGCCATCCCCGACTGTTTTCCGGTGACCCCCTGAAAAATTACAGTTTAGTACCTATAGTTTTGAAAACGATGCAGTTTGGTCCCTGTAGTTTCCAGACTTTGCAAAAATTGGATTTATGTTTTAAAAATGTTTAAAAATCATATTTCTTATTTATTTTTATTATAAAAATTCATTTTTAATTTCTGAAAATTCTAAAAATTATTATTTTAATTCTGAAAATTATTTTTAATTCATAAATAAATCTAAATTAATTAGTTAATTAATTTCAGTTAATTTCTAATTGATTAATTCGAAAATTAATTGATTAATTGATTTAATTAATTATTAATTGATTTTAATTAATTATTTAATTAGATTTAATTATTTAAAAATGATTTAAAAATTCTGAAAAATAGTTTGGAGCTTTAAAATATTATTCTAAATTATTTCCAAGGCTCGATAATTATTCTAAAATTATTTCGGAGCCAGAATTTGCCAATCGAACCCTGTTTATTAACCCGAAATTGATCCAACGACCCGTTTTAATTCCAAAAAATGTTTTAAAAATCATTTTAAATACCAGAAAGCCTATTTATGACCCGAGACTTCTTTATAAATAATATATCATTGATTACGTGATGTATTATGTGCTATATGTGACTTGTTAATTGACTATCAGTTTATATATTCGGTGTTTACTTGATTATTACATAACTTTCAATCCGTTAATCGGATTTGGGTAAAACGAATGGTAGATAGAAGTATGTGTTGAATAGATTTTCATGAGTAAATTATTGATAGATGTTTATGATATGTGAGCAGAAGAGGCAAGACGTAGGAAAGGGAAACAGAGAGTTAAGGAGTAAGACGGATGTGATTGGAAGCAAGTGCAGTGTAGTAAGCTAATATCAGGCAAGTATTCCAAACTTTCTCAAAATATTATAATACGTGATAGTCTTGTTGATATGGCAAGTGCTTTGAAGCACTGAAACCTAAACCCTGATTCCAGTTATTGTTCTTGAGCCATGAACCTTATTCTTTCTAGACCATTGATTGTTGTATACCCAAACACGAACCTCAAGTATACGATACTACTCCACAAATACATGCAAACAAAATCCCAAACACTGAACTGAATTACTTGTACATTCAATCATTGTATCCTATGCATTGAAAGTCCAAATCTTTGAAACCCTGAAATGTTGATTTCTTTGTTATCCAATTCTTTCATTACCCAGCACCCAAGCTTTTAAATTACCTTATTGATCCTTACAAGGATTGAAACCCTTTCAATGTTAAACACTCATTATTGTTAATGATTCTGGTTATTGTTTATTATTGCATATTCTGTTATTATGTTAGAATTGGATTGTTTTTATAAAATTGTGGACCAGATTCGTGGTCAGACCATATAATGGTCAAGTTAGGCCAATGTGTGCCTTGGATCCAGTAGTTAGAGCTACAGGTTTGGTATCAGAGCTACAGGTTATAAGTCACTGACACAAGCCTAGGTTGACGGGAATGGGTAGAGGGATAGGATTAGAAGTAAGGTATATGATGATAGAACGTCGAGAGGTTGAGTGTTATGGTATAACCGGTATTAGTATAGTTTGCGTCGTGGTACGAGATTCTTATATTACGATATGATTTCAGATAGCAGAGATGGCCGACTCTTTTATTCCTGTATCAGCTGATCACTCAGAGCCTTCAGTTGGAGCACCAGCATCAGATCCACGTCCTGTTATTCCACCAGCATTGGCTATTCTACCTCCTTTGGTGTTGCAGCCCGTACCATTGCAGGCTATTCCACCTCCAGGCATGAGGCCACTTGTTAGAGGACCCCCACCAGCTGATTCAGATTCCACTGGGCATTCAGTAGCGAGTGCCCCATTCCAGTCTACATTGCCCCCAGTTCCTTATTACCGGTATGAGGCTCTTTTATTGGAGCGTGATTCCTTGTTGGCTCAGATTAGAGAGTTACATCATATCATCAGGACTACAGATGTTGATCGTGGTGTGAGGGAGCTTCGAGAGGAGATTCATGTGACACGGAGGGTTCTTGAGGCTAGGCTACATGGAGCTACACTACCTGACAGAGGCCCTGATGCACTGCTGGGCTGGGCTACTGAGGTGATGGAGGACTTTGAGAGGCTGGCAGGACCAGAGTTTCCTTGGAGTTGAGTTAGAGATTCTGAGATGGAGATACTGAGCAGTGTTGTTATGATTATGTAGTATGTACAGTAGTGAGTAGTGTGTATCAGTAGACTTTTGAGTTGTATTTATAGACTAGCGATGTTGACTAGTGAGTAGGTTATTGTACCCTTTTTGCTTTTACTTTCGAAGCATCTTTACGCTTGTACTACCTAAAACTTTTGATATATATATATATAAGTACCTTTTTCCTTTCCAACACTGTCATTTACTTTATCGCACCTGTTTTAATTTACCTTATTTATTACACTAGTATACCCTGTGATACCATGTACCCTGTTTTCCATAACTGTTTATATTCTGTAAAGAAGCATGCAATTTACTTAGTTACAACTGTTTTCAAAAAGAGATATTCCTGTTTTACAAAACTTTTCTTTTATACAAAGATTTGATTCAAAAGCTAAATAAATTGATTGATTCTTTACAGAAAATGCCTCCCAGAAGAAATACCCGCACCAACCCCTAGAATGAAGAAACCAACAACAACAATAATAACAACCAAGATGATACAAACTAGAATGTGAACTCAGGACCCATGGACCCAGTAATAGCCCAGATTCTTCAAATCTTGGCCCAACAAACAGTTCACCTTGCACAACAACAGCAGAGACAGACCAATCCCCAGGTAACTTTCAAAACTTTTCAGGCAGTAAACCCACCAGAATTCAAGGGTTCCTTAGAGCCAATTGAAGCAAATATGTGGTTAAAGGAAATAGAGAAGGCATTTGCCTTGGTAAAAGTGAAAGAGGAGTAGAAGGTTGAATTTGTAAGTTACTATCTGAAGAATGAGGCCACCTATTGGTGGGAGATGGTGAAGATATTGGAAAGCACAGATGTTATTACTTGGGAAAGGTTTAAGGAATTGTTTTTAGAAAAGTATTTTCCTCAGTTTGTTCAGGATCAAATGGAGCTGAAGTTTTTAGAATTAAAGTAAGGGAACATGTCGGTAACAGATTATGAGGGGAAGTTTGAGGAATTGTCAAGGTATGTGCCGTCGTATGTTGATACTGATAGAAAGAAAGCTAAGAGATTCCAGCAAGGCTTGAAGCCATGGATCAGAGGGAAGGTAGCTATTTTTGAATTGGATACCTATGTCGGGGTTGTACAGAAAGCTATGATCGCAGAGACAGAGAGTGAGATATTCCAGAAAGAAAAGGAAAGCAAGAAAAGGAAAGTTGAGGGAAGTGAGGGTCAGTCACAAACAGGGAAGTTTCCAAATTTTAAGAAGGGCAAGTTTCAGCAATGGAGAAATTTTAATTTCAGGAGACAAAATGCAGGAGACGGAGGCCAGGGCAATCGTCCAGCTAATGTGAATCAGCCGAATCAATTGAGATTAACTTTTCCAGATTGTCAAGTATGTGGAAAGAAGCATGGAAGAGTTTGTAACAAGTTGAATGTGGTATGTTTTAAATGCAACCAGAAAGGGCACTACTCGAGGGAGTGCCGAAATCAGCCAGCAAGAGAGCCAACAAATAAGGATCAGCCTATCCGGAATCCAGCAGTGAAGGTTCCAGTCATTGGATTTACATGCTTTAAATGTGGGAAGCCAGGACATATGGCCAGGGATTGCAAGACACCAGCCCAGTCAGTAATGCATTGAGGATTATGGGATCTACCCCAACAGTGAATGAGACTCCGAGGGCTAGAGTTTTTGACATGTCGGTGAAGGATGCGATCCAGGATGCGGATGTCATGGCAGGTACGCTTAATGTAAATTCTTTATGTGCCAAAGTGTTAATAGATTCGGGAGCAACTCGATCGTTTGTTTCACAAGATTTTGTTAGTAAGTTAAATTGTCCAGTTGGGTATTTAAATGAAATAATGACTGTGGAATTAGCAAATCAAGAATGTGTAACTGTTAACCATGTTTGTGGGAATTATGAGATTGAGATTTCTGGTAGTAAGTTTTGTGTAGATTTGATACCGTTTAAGTTAGGAAAATTTGACGTTATATTAGGGATGGATTGGTTATCTAAGCATGATGCTCAGATAGATTGTCGAAATAAGAAAGTAATGGTGAAAACGCCAGACGAAAGAATAGTAACGTTCAAGGGACAGAAGCAGGTAAAGAAGTTCTTAACGATGATTCAAGCCAAGAAGTTACTACGACAAGGATGTGAGCATTTCGTAGCATATATGATCGACAGAAGTCAGGAGCCAGCAAAACTTGAAGATATTCCAGTTGTGAAGGAATTTCCAGACGTATTTCCCGATGAGTTACCAGGACTTCCTCCAGATAGAGAAATTGAATTTGCAATCGACTTAGCACCTGGAACCGAACCAGTATCCAAGGTCCCGTATAGAATGGCGCCCGTTGAGATGAAAGAGTTAGCAAAGCAATTACAAGAGCTGTTAGAGAAAGGAGTAATCAGACCCAGCGTATCCCCGTGGGGTGCACCGGTATTATTTGTCAAGAAGAAAGATGGAAGCATGAGACTGTGCATCGACTATAGGGAGCTCAACAAGTTGACAATCAAGAACAAGTATCCGTTGCCCAGAATTGATGATTTGTTTGACCAATTGAAGGGAGCCAAGTATTTCTCCAAGATCGATTTAAGATCGGGATATCATCAACTGAAGATTAAGCCAGAAGATATACCAAAGACAGCTTTTCGAACAAGGTATGGACATTATGAATTTCTAGTAATGTCTTTTGGATTGACCAATGCCCCGGCAGCGTTTATGGACCTGATGAACAGAATTTTCAAGGAATATTTGGACAAGTTCGTTATAGTATTTATAGACGATATTTTGATCTATTCAAAGACGGAGGAGGATCATGCGGAACATTTAAGGACAACTTTGGAAATTTTAAGGAAAAAGAAGTTATATGCTAAATTGTCGAAGTGTGAGTTTTGGCTACAGGAAGTTCAGTTCTTAGGACACATAGTCAGTAATGAAGGGATAAAAGTGGACCCGGCAAAGATCGAGGCAATTACGAATTGGGAAAGACCGAGAACACCCACTGAGGTAAGAAGTTTCTTGGGATTGGCAGGATATTATCGACGATTCCTTCAGAATTTCTCAAGAATTGAAACACCATTGACAAAGCTTACACGAAAGAATGAAAAGTTTATATGGAATGACAAGTGCGAAGAAAGTTTTCAAAAATTGAAGCGGAGATTAATCACAGCACCTGTTTTGTCACTTCCAGACGATCAAGGGAATTTCGTAATTTATAGCGATGCTTCTTACAAAGGATTAGGATGTGTTCTTATGCAGCACGACAAGGTGATTGCGTATGCGTCAAGGCAATTGAAACCACACGAACAGAAGTACCCTACTCATGATTTGGAGTTAGCAGCCATAGTATTTGCTTTGAAGATTTGGAGACATTATTTGTATGGAGAAAAATATGAGATTTTCACGGATCACAAAAGTTTGAAATATATATTTACCCAGAAGGAACTTAATATGAGACAAAGGAGATGGTTAGAATTGATCAAGGATTATGATTGCTCGATTAATTATCATCCCGGTAAGGCGAACGTTGTAACAGATGCGTTAAGTCGGAAGGAAAGGTTAAATGTGTTATCCGTACCTGAAGAGATATATAAAGAATTTCAAAAATTGGAATTGGAGATTAGAATTTACAAGCCTGAGGAAGCAAAAGTGTACAGTATGATTTTCCAACCGGAGTTATTGGAGAAAATAAAGAAATGCCAGAAAGAGGTAATGGATCAAGATATAAATAGTTTGGTAGGTGAGGAATTATGCACGCAACAAGATGATCAAGGTATTCTTAGGTTTTCTTCAAGAATTTGGATTCCACCAGTAACGGAGCTGAAAAATGAAATTTTACAAGAGGCACATAGTTCAAGATATTCCATCCATCCAGGGTGTACCAAAATGTACAGAAATTTACAGAAGAATTATTGGTGGCCAGATATGAAGAGGGAAATTGCGGAATGGGTTAGCAAATGCTATACCTGTCAGAGAGTTAAAGCAGAGCATCAGAGACCAAGCGGATTGCTACAACCATTGGAGATTCCAGAGTGGAAGTGGGAACATATTACCATGGATTTCATAGTTGGATTACCAAGGACAAGGGTTAATCATGATGCCATTTGGGTTATAGTAGATAGACTTACCAAGTCAGCTCATTTTCTGCCTATAAATGAAAGATTTTCGCTCGACAAGTTAGTTCATATGTACTTGAAAGAGATCGTAGTTCATCATGGAGTTCCAGTGTCTATCGTATCTGATAGAGATCCAAGGTTTAATTCAAGATTCTGGAAGAGTTTTCAAGAATGTTTGGGAACAAGATTGAATATGAGTACGGCCTATCACCCCCAAACGGATGGCCAAAGTGAAAGAACGATCCAGAAAATCGAGGACATGCTACGTGTTTGGGCTATTGATTTCAAAGGAAGTTGGGACAAGCATTTACCCATGGTAGAGTTTGCCTATAACAACAGTTATCACGCCAGCATTGGGATGCCACCTTATGAAGCCCTTTATGGACGCAAATATAGATCTCCAGTATATTGGGACGAAGTAGGAGAACGCAAAATACTCGGACCCGAATTGGTGCAGCAGACAAAGGAAGTTGTTGAAATTATCCAGAAAAGATTAATAGCCGCACAAGATCGTCAAAGGAAATATGCAGACCAGTCATGAAAAGACATGGAATTTGAAGAAGGAAGCTTGGTATTATTGAAAGTATCACCGTGGAAAGGACTAACGAGGTTTGGGAAGAAAGGGAAGCTAAACCCAAGATATGTCGGACCTTTTGAAATCCTAAAGCGTATTGGCAAAGTAGCTTAAGAGTTGGCGTTACCTCCGCACATGGAGCACATTCACAATGTTTTTCACATATCAATGCTTAAGAAATATAATCCAGACTCCAGGCATGTAATAGAATATGAGCCAATAGAACTTCAAGCAAATTTATCATATGTAGAGAGTCCGATAGAGATTCTAGAGGAAAGAGAGAAAGTATTGAGAAATAAAGTGGTAAAGTTAGTAAGAGTATTGTGGAGAAACCCAAAAGGTTGAAGAGTCAACCTGGGAGTTAGAAAGTGATATGAGAGAAAAGTACCCTCATTTGTTTTCTTAGAGATTCTGAGGACAGAATCCTTTTAAGGGGGGAAGGATGTAATATCCGGGATATATCGTGTAATTATTTTTGCTATTATATAATTATTATGTGTGTTCAGTATCTATTCTGTGAGTTAATTGTTAAGTGTTATCTGTACTTGAATATTCAAAAAAAAATATTAATTGAGTATTTTAATTTTTATATGTCCAAAATAAAATATAGATAATTGCCATATCTCCCTAATTATTTTTATGTTGGTTTATGGATTTATAAGAATCATATGAAATTTCTAAAATCTTTTTCCGGGTAATTAAAATCTATTTTATAAAAACGGGAACCAACCGACGTCAACCGTTGTTACGTTTTTGGAACCCGAAACTCTTTCGAGAACTCCTTCCTAACCTAATTGTAATATTCCGAGCATATTCCATGTTTCAACTTTTTCGATCCGGCGTACGGTTTGTCCTGCGCGGGTCCCGGCGCAATATTTTCGATACAATATTCGTTTCGGTAAATCAATAAAACCCGTATTTTCGATAAACGGGAGCTTTTTATTAAACTATCACAATTATCACTCGTAATACGTGTAACCAGGTGCTGAGACCAAGACCGCAGTACAAATTGTACTGATTTGGATAATTATCCCGAAAACCGATACCGTTTGGATCAGTTTTTACAAATAAACGTACCGTTTTATATCCGAAATGATCCAACGGGATACTAATTTTCCGTAATTATAAATAGCCTTTTACCGTAATTTATTTCGTATCAAAATCAATTGCAGACAGATAATTATATAATTTTCAGAGAAAAACCCTAATTTCCTAAAACTGTTCAAAGAATCAAACAAGCATTTGGAGGTGTTATTGAATTCGGTTTGGAAAGCTCGAGTAACCAATCTGAAGGTCTTGAAGAGTTCTACCAGATTCTGTAATCCATACACCTGCAGAAATCAAGGTTATTTTTCTAAAAATTTATTTATTTTCGAATTTATATTATTAAAAATATGAATTTTTGTTCGGATGATTGTTTGTATGATTTGATGATTGCATGTTGTAGAGCTTGTTTTCCTGATGATTTTCATATGTCATACGTCTGATTTGGAGTTCAATAACATGTTCAAATTTGAGTTTGATTTTTGAATTTTAAAATTAGGGTTTATAACCCATATGAATGTTCTTAATTGAAATTTGGGGGTTTCTTATTCTGTGATAGATTGATGTTGTGTTATAGTGGGTTGTGTTCTCTGTGAAATTTGCAATCTAGTCGTATAAGTTTCATGAACCAACGAGGTCTGTAGAGAAGGGAGTTGTGTTTTGAAGTTTTCCGATGTTCGCCGGAAACTGGAAATTTCACGGCCAAATTCCGGCCAACTCAGGGATTGTTAGGATGAATTGATTGCATGGTTGTGTTCCTGGTGTTGTGTAGATGTGATCTGGAGGTGATGGTGGCCTGAGCATCCCTGGAACGTGTTCTCCGGCCATCCCCGACTGTTTTCCGGCGACCCCTTGGAAAATTACAGTTTAGTACCTATAGTTTTGAAAACGATGCAGTTTGGTCCCTGTAGTTTCCAGACTTTGCAAAAATTGGATTTCTGTTTTAAAAATATTTAAAAATCATATTTCTTATTTATTTTTATTATAAAAATTCATTTTTAATTTCTGAAAATTCTAAAAATTATTATTTTAATTCTGAAAATTATTTTTAATTCACAAATAAATCTAAATTAATTAGTTAATTAATTTCAGTTAATTTCTAATTGATTAATTGGTCAATTAATTCGAAAATTAATTGATTAATTGATTTAATTAATTATTAATTGATTTTAATTAATTATTTCATTAGATTTAATTATTTAAAAATGATTTAAAAATTCTGAAAAATAGTTTCGAGCTTTAAAGTATTATTCTAAATTATTTTCAAGGCTCGATAATTATTTTAAAATTATTTCGGAGCCAGAATTGGCCAACCGAACCCTGTTTATTAACCCGAAATTGATCCAACGACCCGTTTTAATTCCAAAAAATGTTTTAAAAATCATTTTAAATACCAGAAAGCCTATTTATGACCCGAGACTTCTTTATAAATAATATATCATTGATTACGTGATGTATTATGTGCTATATGTGACTTGTTAATTGACTATCAGTCTATATATTCGGTGTTTACTTGATTATTGCATAACTTTCAATCCGTTAATCGGATTTGGGTAAAATGAAGGGTAGATAGAAGTATGTGTTGAATAGAATTCCATGAGTAAATTATTGATAGATGCTTATGATATGTGAGAAGAAGAGGCAAGACGTAGGAAAGGGAAACAGAGAGTTAAGGAGTAAGACGGTTGTGATTGGAAGCGAGTGCAGTGTAGTAAGCTAATATCAGGCAAGTATTCCGAACTTTCTCGAAATATTGTAATACGTGATAGTCTTGTTGATATGGCAAGTGCTTTGAAGCACTGAAACCTAAACCATGATTCCAGTTATTGTTCTTGAGCCATGAACCTTATTCTTTCTAGACCATTGATTGTTGTATACCCAAACACGAACCTCAAGTATACGATACTACTCCACAAATACATGCAAACAAAATCCCAAACACTGAACTGAATTACTTGTACGTTCAATCATTGTATCCTATGCATTGAAAGCCCAAATCTTTGAAACCCTGAAATGTTGATTTCTTTGTTATCCAATTCTTTCATTACCCAGCACCCAAGCTTTTAAATTACCTTATTGATCCTTACAAGGATTGAAACCCTTTCAATGTTAAACACTCATTGTTGTTAATGATTCTGGTTATTGTTTCTTATTGCATATTCTGTTATTATGTTAGAATTGGATTGTTTTTATAAAATTGTGGACCAGATTCGTGGTGAGACCATATAATGGTCAAGTTAGGCCAATGTGTGCCTTGGATCCAGTAGTTAGAGCAATGATGTATGCCTTGCTCGGGGTTAGTGCGTGACTGATCAGCAGCCTAACCTTGGTTTTTAAATTAAAAGTATAATATCCAATTCTAAATCATAATCCAATGTTCACTTGATATCATAATCATATTCACCTGATGATCATTATTCTCAGTTTTGTCATTGTGACTTGCTGAGCTAGTTAGCTCATTTGTGCGATGTTGTTTATATTCTTTCCAGTTAAAAAGGAACCAGTTGGTAGCGAGGATCCCCAGTCCAACGCGAGAGCTAGGGGTTCAGGTTGAGAAAGCTGAGCTAGTAGGCTTCTTTTGGGATAATTTAAGTTTGTAAAAGTTTGTAATAATGTTTAATACTCAGTTTGAGTTTGAATTAGTTGGGATTTGAACGGTTTGTAATATATTAGTGTGTGTGGCTTGTGTGCATACTTTAACCTGTTACGGTCCGTGGTGGTTGGTAAGTAGGGTCATTGCATATATTATTATTATCTTTATTATTGTTATAAGCAGGTTATAATTAAGGTGTGTGTGTGGACCCCAAACTTCTGACCCGGGTTTGGAGGGCGCCACACTATTGGTAGTTCCTACCTCAGCTACAGCGACATCAACGCCTATAGGAAACTGTGGAACGTTTCCTATCCGCTCACAAATTGGGAGCTTGGTCCTGTTCATCTTGTCTATCTGATGTTGTGTGATGAAGTAAAAAGCAAGGGTGAGCAACAAGCCCACCAAAATAATATGTATAATGATTTACAATATGTGATCATCCTCATAGTACTCATGAAAGTCTTGGTCAAGAAGAAATGAACCAAGTTTGTTATTTTAATGCGACGAAGTCGCAAAATATTCAGTATATATATACATATATACTTCTCAAATCTTTGAAATCCTCTGACATGTATAATATACACAGAGTTCCAGTTTATAACTGTATAAAATATCGTTGCAAGGTGATCTCATATATCTAACCTTGTCTCAACGTTTTTCTGAAAATCTTTGTCATGCATAAGATAATCATTAACTAGATATAAGTTGAAAAGATGAAGTTACAAGATACTCCAATATACTTATATCTTTTCCGAATACTACTTGAACTACCACCGTTCAAGGTATAATCCGTTTCAAAAGTTCATCACATAGATGAGACTACAAGATAAGATTTGAATAGATTCAATCCTTGAAATATCATTATAAGTATAAAGTTACGAGATACTTCATTAAGTCCCGATATATATATATACACCTATATATATACATTTCATACACTCCTTGAAAACCTCTGTTATGAAAATTATAAACAGAGTTGCAATATCCAATGAATTTGGAAAGGAGAAAACCTTGGCATAAACCTGATATCTTGCTGATCAGGCAAAGATACCAATAAGTAACTTTTTCTACTAGTAGATGGACGAATTCCCCACTGGTCATCACCCTGGCCGCTATAGGACCTTATGCTGGACTGCCACTCAGCCACTTACACATTTGATGGACTCCCACTGAGCCATTTACACTTTTATGGACTCCCATTGAGCCCATGTTGCTTATGCCGACTCAATAGATGGACTTACTTCCCGAACGTTGGGTAAGTAATCAATTCATTTATCAAAACAGCAACCTCGTTGCGAATATAAAATACACCACAGAGCCGGATCCCTCATATTTTGAGTGAGTATTTAAATCCCCTTTGAAAGGAAGATCTTAAATATAAAAATGAGTTTTGGGATCCGCTCTAACTTTTAAAATCATTTTGAAGAGTCGAAAATATTTTTAAGAATGTTTGGAGTAATGTTGATTTAATGAAATAAATCAGTCCCGATATATTAGAAAATATCTGAATATTATCATTTAAATAATATTCCCATAAGGATAATCTCTATATAAATAATTTGAAGTAGAAGTTTTAAAACTCATACTTGAAATGAATAATAAATAACCAAAGGTATACTTATACGAAGTACGATCTTTATTTGAATAATCGAAAATAAGTTTGATTATCGAAACATTATTCTTTAATAAAATAAAGAATATTATTTAGCAAATAAGCGGAGTCATAAGTCCTCGAATGAATATTCAAAATAATATTCATTAAATAGAATAAACAGAGTCATAAGTCCTAGAATTAATATTCAAGATAATATTCATTAAATAAAATAAACCGAGTCATAAGTCCTCGAATGAATATTCAAAGTAATATTCATTAATAAAAATAAAGTTATCGAATAAACATTATTCGATTAATAGTTTTGAAAACTATATCTATATATATATATAAATATATATAATATACTCAGGAACATCGGCTCCCGGTTTTAGAAAATGTTCGCCTTTGGGTCCCCTATACTAAGGGTATACACAACTACTGCTTATCTCTAGCATAGGTATTATGCAATTATAAGCATTGGAATCAACAGATAGATATCAAGATTACGAAATAGACATGCATATAAACCATATCAGCATGCTCCAATATATCGCAAGATTTGCTAATTAACCATCATGCATCTATCACAAGATAATGCATATACATATATATATATATATATCACAACAACAGTATAACGGGTAGAAAACTTGCCTGACCGACTGGGGGTGGTAAAAGGCTTGGGACGAGTCTGGTAACCTAAAAACAACATATAAGTTGGAATTAACCAAAGTTGCTTAAGAAACTATACTTTAACCAATTAGACCCTAACGTTCGCTTTTGCGCTTAACGATTCACTTAAGTCGCTCGAGTACCCTCGTCTCCACCATTTTTAATAAATTAACCATTAAGGGTTTTAAGGCGATTCTTTCGCGAGTACCCTACCAACTGCCTAATCCACTTTAGAGAATTGTTTTATACTCTAATTAATCATTTAAGGGCCTTACCCAAGGTTTCAAAGTAAGGCGAGGGGTAATGGTTCGTTCGCAAAACGCCGTTACTTAAAACGGTCGTTTCTCCTAAACCGTACATCGGATTCAAGCGAACCACATATCAAAACGAAGCTCGTAACATGAACTATCTAAACATGGTAATGGTCAGTTCATATCAGTGAGTGTTCGGGTACAAAAGTTAAGCACAAAACAGTCTAAGGAAAATTGGGCATTACGACGGCTATAACTTAGAAATTCCCAAATTTTTACCAAATCAATTCAACATCAAACCACCACCAATCAACACCATTACACCATCATTCAACCACGATACAAGATCATTTAACTATAACTCAAGATATCAACTTATTCCTCTAAACCAAGTCAAAATGTGACCAAGAACATCAAATCCAACAAGTATCACTCCTAACTCCAAAATCAACAAAACCACTTACTATACAAAGCTGTAAACATGAGTACACACCCATTACACTAACCCATCATCTAAAAATTATGAAATCCAAACCAAAAAAACTTAAGACTAAGGGTTTGAGAAGTTATACCTTCCTTGGAGAGTGGAGAATCACTTAGGAAGCCTTAAATAACCACTAACAATCTCTACTAAGCTTGGATCTTGAAGAAAACATAAGAAAACACAAAGTTAGTTTCTTGAAAACACTATTCACCAAGAACTTTGATGAATTGATTAGCTATGTTAAACATGGAATCTTGAGCTTAAACTTATGGCTCATCTAAGTTATGAATTATGGAAGCTAAAGAAACAAACCTCTTGAATTATGATTAAGTGGAGCTTGGGTTTTGGAATTTTCTTCCTTTCTTTTCTTCAAAAAGCCGAGGCAAAAAGATGGGGGAAGAAGAAAATGTGTTTGTTTTGGTTGCTTTTGATTTTTGTGATTAATTGAATTGTTACTATGGTAAATTTTGTGTGGCTTATAATCAACCAACAATTCCTTCCCATTGTGTCATGCTTATGTCATCCTCTTATGTCATCTTCCCACACTTGTCTTCCTCTTGTTGGTGTGATGACATCATAATCACTAACCTCTTTGATTAACTCCTAATTACTTGGCTAATGATCGCTGATCTGTTATACGGTTCGCTTAACTTTCGTTCTCGTTTATCGTTTGAGGGATCATACCCGGGATCTTATTACTTGGGTTCCCTTAACCTTTCTCAATATATTATATTCCTTTTATGATCCTCTCTTATAATCCTTGAATTTAAATCCTTTTTATCCTGTTACCTTATACTCAATTCTTTCGGTATCTGGTGGATTTTCGGGAAAAATCAAAGTGTTCGAATTTGGATTCTGACGATCTTTACATACACTTATATACCATATAGAGTACTAATAAGATCTCAGAATAACAATAAAAGAACCTCTACAAAGTGTGGCATGAAAAGTTTTCTTATTCAGCATAATCAGCAAACTCACTATTCATAAGGGTTACAAAAATTTCCAAAAATTGGGGTTATTACATACACACAACCTGTACTACCTGCTCTGGCATATGGAAGCCTACACCACGGTAGGGGCCACCGAGTATGCTCTTACGAGCAGTGCGCCTAAGTCTGGCCATCCTCTTGCTTAACTGCCATGGTTAGAACAGAGAAAAATATATGCGTATAGAACTCAACAAGTAACTAAATGACAGTTCTATGATGCAATAATCAATATCTATCCCCAATTATTTTTAAGGCATTCTCTTTTAAAACTCTAGGTGGCAGATTTCTGTCTTTGGGCTATGAAAGGGTTATGAAAAAAGGTTTTGGGCTTTCAGGATTCAAGGCTCAAGATAGGGTGAAAGCCGACATTCATCACAAATCATTAAAGGATCTCAAGGATCTTTCAAATGGAAAACGAGAATTTATTCATCTTTGGGAATCAATTGCATGATTGATAACAATATCAGAATAAGAATCAGGGTTCACAAGCTGTATGCTAATCAATATCACAATCAACTCATTTCAAAATATTATAAGTCATTTCATTTTCAAAGAAGCAATTTGCTAAAGCAATGTATTCAATAATTTTTATAAAGTGATAGGGAACCCTTGATTGGACTACTTTAATTTTCATAAATAATAATTTTGGGTGATTAACCCGTACCGACCTCAATCTGGTCGTTAAGGTACCTATGGCATAGTTTCAGCCTTAAATTGGACTAGCCCCGCTAGTCTCTTATATGACTGGACTAGTCCCGCTAGTCTCTTACGTCTTAATCCAATCCATCAGGAATTCATTTGGAAAACCTTGTGTTGGACAAGAAAGGATTTACTAAATTCATTTTATCATTACCAAGAATATGAAAACATTCATACTTTTTCAAGTCAAAAATCATTCTTAAGTTCAATTTCAGGGATTCAGAGAAATCAATTGGATCAAGGCAATCAAATACCAATGTTATGGTAAAGATCAAATGACAATCAAAGATCGTAAGTTAGGGAATCAGATCAAGAGATCATTACAGAATAAGGTATACAAAGGAAATATATATGTTAATCAAAATAATGCGCAAAGGAATTCAAAAGGGTTCTTATAAAGTTAACAAGAATTCAAGATATCCAAAGGAATTAATAGGTAATAAAGGTATGAATCAACAGGTTTATAGTAAGGGTTTGAACAATAATCATATCAAGTCATTACAAGAACACTATCAAGGTGTTTCAAGGAAACAATAACGGGTATGGTACAAGAATCAAAATCAAGGTTCAAGAATCAATAACAGGTTATCGCAAGTGTTATAAAAGATCAATATTCTATCATGGCATCATCAATATCCTTTCAATATACAACTTATATAAGTAGGCATAATTACTTTCCTGAATTCGCTTTCTTGTTTTACAAGGGTTGTTATTCCCAGTGGACTAACAAAGAGATTTACAGAAGGGGGGTTGAATGTAAATCTCAAAACTTTTTCAAGGTTTGACCAGTTTCTAAGACTAAGTGTTTCGATGAACAAATGTGTGTGAATTGCTTTAAGCTAATACAGACAGATATATATTCAAGCATAAATGTAAAGAACACAAAGAACTTAAAAACTTTTCTGGTGGATATGTTGTTCCACCAGAGATGTGTTATTTCAGAAAATCTGTGAATCAAAGAATTGATCACAGCTGCGTCCTAGTACAAACTAGATGATTTTCTCCCTGGATTTTTCTAAACAACTCTGGAAAATTCACTATCTAATTACTAGCTGCTACTTGGTTTATATAACACCAAGTTTACAAGTGAAGACAAAACTGTAGAATACAATTAAAAGATTCTTCACATGTTTCTTCTTCATTTCTCTATCCAATGCAATTTAGGTTTAGCTGTGAATCTTTGAATACTTCCTTGTTTGCACCAGAATGGAAATGCTGCTTTTTCTTGGTTCCTCCTAGAGGCTGCCACATTCCAGTTTGTCTCTGTCAACCCATGTGCCTCTGTCAGCTTATGAATTGTCACTATCAACTGCTATTGAACTTGGCATCCGTTGAAGCTTTTATCCGTTGATGGCTTTATCCATTGAAGCATTAGCAGTTGAAGCTTTATCCATTGATGCACTCATCCGTTGATGGATGTTATCCGTTGAAGCTTTAGAGACATCCGTTGAAGCTTTGTTTCTCATCCGTTGAAGGCCTTTAATATCAGTTGATACTACTTCACTTATACAAAATTACAAGGCATGAAACATTTACAGTTAGCCCTCCTATTTGCATATCCACTAGTAGTCAACATGACTTATAATTTCCCACAACATCTAAGAATTATAACTTAAATACAGAGAATGAAATGTGCTACAATACTAAACTTATTTCTAAGTAAAGCTACTCCTTCAACGGATAGCCAGAATGGTCTTATCCGTTGAGGCTACAAATACCAGATTTCTACTTAAGTGTTTTGTTGAACTTATCATCAAACTAATACACATATTCCTAACAATCTCCCCCTATTTATGTCTACTAGAACTGTAGGCATAAATTTGGGTTTATCTTGATGATAACAAAACACTTAATAAACATATGACTTGAAATAAAGTAGAAATTCAAAAGTGCTGCAAAAGTGTATATACTGAGATAGAATTGAAGAATTACATTGTTTCCAAGGGTGCTCCTTTAGTCTGAGCAGATTAATTCCTTTTCCTTTGATCCCTTGTTTTCTTCCCTAGCCTCCTGTCATTCTCCTCTATTTGGAGTTGGAGTTGTTTGTAGAATTCAGCATCATCTTCTTCATTGATGTCCAACTTAGATTGCATATCTTTGAGAGTTTTATTACTGGCAATCTTGAGCTAATCTTCAAGTCTGAAAAATCTTCTGACTCCTTTATTGTCTCTGAACTCCATCAACCAATGAGGTGATTTATGAACTGTAACTCCATGCTCTGGGATGAGTAATGTTCTAGGCAAGGCATTGGATTCCACCAAGTTTTCCTTATGCTGGCAATCTTGTTGAGAATCTCAGTTTTGGCAGTTTTGGTAAAGCCAGAATCCCTTTTGATAGCTGAGTAGACTCTAATCAAGGTAGAATAACCTTCATCCAGAATTCTGTAAAGAGGCCAAGTCCTTTCCCCACTTTCTTTATGTTTGAACACTAGTCTTTCTGGAAGCTATCTGTAGGCATCTATTCCCCTTACTTCCTCCATCTCATCCAGATAGAGTTCAATGTCTATAAATTCCTTTATGTCACAAATGTGAACATAATCATCCTTTAAGGCTTGTGGCTTAGGCTTTAGTTTCTGAGTGAATTTGACTGAGGTTAGGGGAGGTGTTGATTTGATTTTTCTTTTCTGTTTCTTTGATGGTGGAGAAGTGGTTAAGAAGGTGGGCAATTTGATGGTGTCCCAATCAATTGGTTCCTCCTTAGGAGTGATTGTTTCACCATGGATGTTTATGAAGGGGTCAGGCACAATGGGTTCAGGAATAGAAGGTAGTGGTTTGGATTTTGATTGGGTTTCTTCAGTTTCATCTACAATCTTCCTTTTTGAATTATCCTTCTTTATGTTCCCTTTCTACCATTCCTTTCTTTCCTTACTTCTTTCGTCCACATCATCACTAAACATGTCCCCCATACCTACATCTTCTCCCTTATCTTCAATTTCTTTCTTTTCTTCAGCTTGACTTGACTTTAGCTGTTTTTCAAGCTTTGCTTGTGCTCTTTTGTCAGCCTTTAGCTTTTCAGCTTCTTCCTTCAACCTTCTGGTTTCTTCCCTCTTGGCTATTGAGAATTTGGGATGTCCTTGTATCACACAGATACTCTTTCCCTCTCTGAAGATAATAGCCATGTTCATTCTTTCAACCACATCCTTGGTCTCCTTGTGTTATGATATTACCACCTAAAACCTTGTCTTCATCAGGCTTTGGAAGAGGAAAATCCACTCCTTTCAACTGAGCAAGGATTAGAGGGTTCTTTGTATAGTCCTTGTTGGATCTGTTGTTGGGCTTGAGAACCATAGGTTTCAGATTTTTTGAAGAAGTCTCTCCACCCTTATTCCTCCTTACTGGCTTGAGCTCCATAATGATTGGCTCCACCTTTGTGCTATGCTTCACAGATTGTGATTTTGAGGTTATAGAGCCAAACACTTGTTGCATCCTTTCATCAATTCTCCTCCTTTGCTCTTTGACTTTCATCTTAGCTGCTGCTATCTGGATTAGATCAATACCATCAAGCTTTCCTTTGATTTGAGGTGTTGGAGAAGTGGTGATGGCAGGAACTAGCACTTTAGATATTTGAACTTTTGTTGATGGCTCTCCTTCCCCTTCCCTTTTATTCTCCCCCTTTTTGTTATCATCAAGGATAGGGGTCAAGCCTTGTGCTTTTGCCAGCTACAATAGTAGACTTGTCTGAGATTGTTGATTTTGAAGAATGGTGACCACAGAGTTTTCAATGACTTGAACTCTGTCTTCCAACTTGGCCAGCCTCTTGTTAGCATCAGATTCTCTCCTCAGTCTCAGCAACAAATCTTGCATTGTACCATAAGGCATGACTGAATCCAACTTCTCAGAATTGTAGGATTTCAAGTCAGCAATATCCTTTTTGAGTTCATCCACACTCAAATTGTGTCTGATGTGTTGCAACTGCAGGAGATGCAGAGAGTCTAGATGAGCTTGAAGAATAGCCTTGGTACCAGCATATGAAGTTTCTTGAAGGGTCTTTTGAATAGCCATGACCTGCTAGACCAAAGCTACACCAAATTGTCCTGGTGTAGATTTATTTATCCATGCCCATTTAGGTAAATTTGGAACAGAACTTGGGCCTTCATCTCCCCCTTAGTTCATGCTTCCATCCAAAGAAACAGAGTCATCATCATGAGAATTTACTTCAAATTCTTCAGATGGCTCACCAGCTTGAGAAGACATCCTATTAATAGCAGCTTTATCTCTTTGAAGAGATTCTGAAGTGTGCACTATGTTCAAAGTTTGCTCTGCCTCCACATTGCCCTGAGTAGCCAACAGTTGATAGGCTGAAACAGTATGAGTAAAAGTGTCAGCATCCAAGGAAATGTTATCAATTACAGCTTTGTAATGTTGCTAAAATTGTCTTCCCTTTTCAGCATCATCCACAATCATTGACTCACTAGCAATGGCTGGATCCACCCTTATAGCTTCTGTACCTGTTTTTCTCTCATTTTCTCTATATTCTTGCATCAGGGGCTCCCCCTGGCTCACACACACCCTCACACCCTCACCCTCACCTACTAAGGTGGCACTCCTCTCACTCACTTTTGCCATGCTGGAAGAAATAGCATGCATATTTTGACTCTCAACCTCTCCTTTTGCCTGGGAGCAACCCAGCCTCTCACTCAAATTATCACTCCCTTCCCTCAATCCTAGAAGTGATTGTACAGTAACCATATCTTCTACACTTGGAATTGATTCAGATATATGTGTAGAGACTATCAACGGATAGGGAGTATCCATTGAAGTAGGAACTGATTGTATCAACGGATAACTGCTATTAAGCTTATCCGTCGAAGAACAACCACTTGTCAACGGATGAGAAATATCCGTTGAAGAAGGAAAAGAAGTAGATATTGAAAGTGACATAATTGTTGAATCTGTGTGGGTTAATTTTAAGTGAGGTGACACAGATTCTTCAACTAAGTCTGAAAGAATTGGCTGATGATCCAACAAATCATCTAAAAGATGATGATCACCAGGATTTGAGTGGGGCTCCTCCCTGAGTTTTAAAGAGGGAGAATTAGGAATTGATGTGAATATCATATCCACATCCAGAGATGGTGATGGAGAATTTGGTGATTGATGTGTGTCTATTATGAGAGAATGGGGCTGTGACTCAAACATTTGCTGGAGCCACATCAAGCTGAATTTGAGAAGGCAAAGATACAGGTAGATGTATATGTGCAGTGTGTGCCCCCTGTGTTGAAACTAGAGTTTTAGCCTTCTTTCTTCTTGAAAAGGCTTTGATAGGTGAATGTGTGGCTTCAGTGTCCCTCCCTCTTTTGTTCTGTGTCCCTGGTTGGGGACTATTTTCAATAGCTGCATCTTTTTGGGAGGATGCAACTAGGGATGTGTTTGAATCCTTTTGAACCACCATAGTCTTTTGAGAAACTGTGGCTTGGCTGGCTAGGGTACCACTCACCTCTCCCACCTTATCCTGGGGGTTCTTGATGTTCACCCCTCCCCTCACCACTCACACCCTGTTCACTCCCTTCAGGGTTTATGGTAGTTGTTACAACTGTTGTCTTTTGAGAAACAACAGAGATGGTTTTCTTTGACTTGTGTTTTGGAATTTTAGTTTTGATGGCTTTGGTAGGAATCTGTTGGGACAAAGACACAGATTCCATTGCCACACTAGAAGGCAAAGAAACAATGGGGTTGGAAGAAGTAGGAGTTGCAGAAATATTTACCTCACTTACCTGAGGTGCATTCTTATTGGTAAATATACCAATGGCACCTGGCTGTTGAGGTTAATTCTCAAAAGGTCTGCAAGGACCCTTTTCTCTTGTGCCCAGCATTTAAGTTTATTTCTCTCATTAGTTATGACCAAACCTTCAGCGACATGGTTAGCCAATAACATAAAGAATCTAGCATTGTAGATGTTATGAGGTCTATTAGCTTTGTTACCTAACCTGGAACCTAATTCTAGCATGACATAGTTGCTAAAATTAAAGTACCTATCAGAAACTAGCATATAGAGCATATTAACAAGAGATGAAGTTATGGCATCAAAATTTCTAATCTTCTCAGAGAAAACCTTGATAAAGGCATCTCCAAGAAAACTCCATTCTTTCCTAAGACCATTTCTTCTAATGCTCCCTAAGCTAGCAGAATCAAAAGAATAGCCTATGGAATCTAACATAGCAGATACATCATTATCAGTGTGTGGTTTCATGGCATTATTCTCAGGTAGCTTAAAGCATGACTGTATATCATCACAGTTAATACAGTAATCCTTACCTTTGAGAGAGAAAGCAATGGTCATGTATGTGGAGTTGAACTCTGCTGTTGTCCGAATCTCCTCAATTACCTCACAATAAATAGTTGGGGCTTCCAGCATTGCATAGCTTAGTTTGCAGTTTTTGATGAAGTCCATCATCTTGTGATAATCTAAGTGGGCTTCATTCTTTTCCACCAAGGCTACGAAATTGTTCTTTTCATAAACATATCCAGACCGAGACATAATCTTGACTACTGGTTCCATTGTTGTGAGTAGAGGTTGTAGAGAAAGATTGAGAGTTTTGGGAGAGATAGAGAATAAAAGCTTTTGAAAAATAGCAAGAAAGCGTAAAGTGAAAATAAGAATTCAAGGGGCTTCTATACTTTCTCGAATTAAAACGTAAATAGAATGATTAAATAATACTTTTAAGTAAATTATAGCCGTTTGAGAATAAAGAAAACTGTAGAAATTCTGAAAACTGCTTTTAATACACATACATAAATATATGTATCAACGGTTAAGTAAAAGAATCAACGGATGTGACTCAGTTAAAGTAGCTGATGTGACACTTCAACGGATGAGGTAAATAGTTATTCCTTGAAGATTAACACAGTTTTATCCGTTGAAGGATAAAATTACCAGAAATGTATTTGTCTTTCAAAGGATATGGAATGTCCATTGATAGAATAAACTTTACTTAAAGCCAACTTTGTTCTTGCAATAAATTTATTTCAGGCTACAAAACAGATTTTAATGAGGACATGAATTTATGAATAATTAAGCATACCTAGCTCACTTACTAATCTTGTGAATGTTGATTCATCAAGTGGCTTGGTAAATATATCTGCAATCTGCTTTTCACTTGGAACAAAATGAAGTTCCACTGTACCATTCATCACATGTTCCCTTATGAAGTGGTACTTGATGTCAATATGCTTGGTTCTTGAGTGCTGCACTGGATTTTCAGTAATGGCAATGGCGCTTGTGTTGTCACAAAATATAGGAATTTTGTCAACAGTTAGCCCATAGTCATATAGTTGATTCCTCATCCACAGTATCTGTGCACAACAACTACCAACAGCAATGTACTCAGCTTCAGCTGTTGATGTAGAAACAGAATTTTGCTTCTTGCTGAACCATGACACAAGCTTATTCCCTAGAAATTGATAGGTGCCAGTTGTACTTTTCCTGTCTATTTTGTAACCTGCATAATCTGCATCTGAGTAGCCAATTAGATCAAAACCAGACTCTCTAGGGTACCAAATTCCTAGATTTGGAGTCCCTTTGAGATATCTAAAAATTCTTTTAATAGCCACTAAGTGAGATTCTTTAGGGTCAGCTTGAAATATAGCACATAGACATGTAGAAAACATTATATCAGGTCTACTAGCAGTTAAATATAAAAGTGAGCCAACCATGCCTCTATAACTTGTAATATCCACAGACTTTTCAGCCTTGTTTAATTCAAGTTTGGTGGCAGTGGTCATGGGAGTTTTTGCAGATGAACAATCCATTAAGTCCAACTTCTTTAAAAGATCATAAATATATTTAGTTTGACAAATGAAAATTCCACCACTAACTTGTTTAACTTGTAAACCAAGAAAATAAGTTAGCTCTCCCATCATGCTCATTTTATATTTACTTTGCATTAACTTAGCAAACTTTTTACAAAGCTTATCATCTGTAGAACCAAATATAATATCATCTATATAAATTTGAACAAGTATTGTAGAGCCATTAACATTTCTAAAGAAAAGAGTTTTGTCAACAGTACCTCTTATGAAGTAATTATCTACAAGAAATTTTGACAAAGTCTCATACCAGGCTTTAGGTGCTTGCTTTAGTCCATAGAGTGCTTTCAACAGATAATACACATATTCTAGAAAATTTGGATCTTCAAATCCTGGAGGTTGGCTTACATAATCTTCTTCCTCCAATTCTCCATTCAGAAATGCACTCTTGACATCCATTTGATAGACCTTGAAATTGGCATGGGCTGCATAGGCTAGAAAGATTCTGATGGCTTCAAGTCTGGCAACTGGAGCAAATGTCTCATCAAAATCTATTCCCTCTTGTTGAGAATAGCCTTTAGCAACCAATCTGGCTTTATTGCTTATGACAATGCCATTTTCATCCATCTTGTTTCTGAATACCCATTTTGTGTCAATAGAACTCTTGTTCTTTGGCTTGGGTACCAGCTTCCATACCTTGTTCCTCTCAAATTGGTTTAGCTCCTCTTGCATTGCTAAAATCCAATCTGGATCCAATAGGGCTTCTTCCACTCTCTTAGGTTCCTCCTGTGATAGAAAACTACTATATAGACATTCATCTTGAGTAGCCCTTCTAGTTTGCACTTTAGATGTAGCATCACCAATGATCAATTCAAAAGGGTGATTCTTGGTCCATTTCCTTTGAGGTGGTAGATTAGCTCTAGATAAGGTTGCCTCGGTATTGTCATGATGTGAGATAGAATATTGATTGGTTGAAACTCCCCCTGAGTTTTTGATCCTTTGAAAAGAATTCGGAGTTCTATTACTTGATGAAGTGAAATGATTATCCGTTGATAGACTGTGATTAACGGATGCTTCATTATGAACTTCGACGGATGATGCACTTTGTCTTTCAACGGATGCTACATTGCTTCTATCAACGGAAGCTGAATTATGACTTTCAACGGATGCAGCATTCTGTGCATTGTCCAAAGGCAGATTTTGAATTCTTTTCGAGGTGCCTTCTCCATCATTCTCATCTTTACTATCATCACAATATATCTCAATATTGTCAAATTTTAGTCCTTCATGATGTCCCTTATCTGTTAGTCCATCAATCTTTTTATCATCAAACACAACATGCACAGATTCCATGACAATGTTGGTTCTTATATTGTAGACCCTATATGATTTTCCAGCAGAATAACCAACAAATATTCTTTCATCAGCTTTTGCATCAAACTTTCCTTTGTGATCTGGTTGATTCCTTAGAATGTAGCATTTGCAACCAAAGACATGAATAAAGTTTAAGGTTGGTTTTCTTCTCTTGAACAATTGATAGGGAGTCATGCCTTTTGCTTGATTGATTAGAGAAATATTCTGAGTGTAACATGCACAGTTAACAGCCTCAGCCCAAAAGTATGTTGGGAGTTTTGACTCTTCAAGCATTGTTCTTGCAGCTTCAATTAGTGACCTGTTCTTCCTTTCCACCACACCATTCTGTTGTGGAGTCCTTGGAGCTGAGAACTCATGCATGATCCCATTTTCTTCACATAACAACTTCATGGTTGAATTCTTGAACTCAGTTCCATTGTCACTCCTGATATTCCTTACTTTGAAATCTGGACGATTGTGACTTGCTTGATATGATTGATAATGATTTCACTAGCTTCATCCTTTGATCCAAGAAAATAAGTCCATGAAAACTTTGAGAAATCATCTACAATCACTAGGCAATGTCTTTTCCTTGAAATTGACAATACATTGACTGGTCCAAAAAGATCCATGTGTAGCAGTTGTAATGGTTCATCAATTGCTGATTCAAGCTTCTTACTGAATGATGCTTTCTTTTGCTTTCCTTTCTGACAAGCATCACACAGTCCATCCCTTGTGAATTCCACTAGAGGCATTCCTCTAGCTAAGTCCTTTTTGACTAGATCATTCATTGTCTTGAAATTCAAATGGGACAGCTTCTTGTGCCATAGCCAACTTTCAACTGGATTTGCTTTGCTGAAAAGACAAGTAATTGATTCTGCATCTGTAGAGTTGAAGTCAGCCAAGTACACATTCCCTTTTCTAAGTCCAGTTAGAACCACTTTGTTGTCCTTCTTATTTGTGACAACACAGGCTTCAGAATTGAAGGAAACAGTATTCCATTTGTCACATAGTTGACTGATGCTCAATAGATTATGTTTGAGACCATAAACTAATGCAACTTCATCCATGATGACATTTTCCTTTGAAATCAAGCCATATCCCATGGTGAACCCTTTGCTGTCATCTCCAAAGGTTATGCTAGAGCCAGCTCTCTCCTTGAACTTTGTGAGCAGGGTAAAATCTCTTGTCATGTGCCTTGAACAACCACTGTCCAAGTACTATAGATTCCTTCTTTTTCCCTGCACACAACAAAATCAATCAAGTTGATTTTGGTACCCAAGTTTCCTTGGGTCCAGCCTTGTTAGTCTTTTTTCTAGACTTCATTCCTCCTGCATCTTTTGACTTAGGCAACTTTGGGTCAACCTTGATCTCAGATGCAGTTGGTTGAAGTGTAGGGTTAATCATAGAATCATTTAGCACATTTGGTTGAATTTGATAATGCATAGATTGTGCAAACATATTATTCCATATAGGCATGTTGTATGGCATTTGAGGCATACTGAATGCAGTAAAATAAGGGTTATTAACATTTGGCATATTTGCAAAATGTGCATAAGGATTCTGATGAGACATAACAGGCATAACATGCAGAGGTGACATAGACATGTTAGGCATGAAAGGAGTTAAAGGCATGGGAGCATTCTTAACAGATTTACAGTTATCAGATAGATGACTAACACTTTTACAATGCACACAGCTTTTTCTAGGAGCATACTTATCAGGTGTGTAATTGTTGTGTTTGTTAATCCCTATCTTCCCATTTCTATTAGATTTTCTTTTAGTTTCCTTTTTATCCTCAACCAACTTAAGCCTATTTTTCAACTGATCTAAGGTCATGTGTCCTATATTCACCTTACTAGCATCTTTGGATGTGCTAGCTTCTTCCTTGACAAAGTTCTTGGAAGTTAAACCAAACTTCTTATTGAGATTTTTCAAATTGTTCTTTTTAAAATCACTTGCCTGTTTTAATTGATGAGCCTTCAACGAATGCTCTTTTTCTTCCTTCAACGGATAACTTTCATCATCCGTTGATTCCACATCCGTTGACAATCCATCAATTAATTCAACTTCCTTTTTGGTTTTCTTCTTGGCATTCTCACAGAGTGATTCAATTCCCTGAACCTTGACAATTTGAGCACTAACATCCCTAGATGTTTTCCAGGCCTTGATTACCTCTTGCTCACGTTCTAATTGTTTAGAAAGAATTTCTACTTTCTTAACAGATTCTTCTAGTTCACTCTCAATATTCAAGCATTTGATTTTAATCTTTTCAAGCTCAATTACCTTACCCTCTAACACAACATTCCTATCACTTAAAAACACATTATTCTATTTGATTCTTGTGTTTTCTTTAGCTAGTGATTTAAGGGAAACACGCAAATGATATAATTCATTGGACATATCATTTATGGCTTCATTGCATTCAATATTAGAAAGCTGAGAGAGGTCAGTAGTAATTACCTGGTTGCTTGATGAACTAGTTTCATTTTCATCAGAATTAGCCATCAGGGCTAGGTTGACATATTCCATATCATCATCTTCATTGGCTCCATCTGCTGCCCAATCATCTTGAGTCAGAAAAGCTCTTTCCTTTTGTTTGAGCAAATCGAAATATTTCTTTTTGTAATCAACTTGCTCAAATTTCTTCTTATCAGAGGATGGCTTTCTGCACTCATTTGCAAAGTGTCCACTTATGCCACAGTTATAACATTTGAACTTTGATTTGTCCACCATGTTCTTGTTTGACTTAGTGAATTTTGCATTTTTCCTGAATTTCATCTTTACAAACCTCCTGGACAGAAAAGCCAGATGTTCATCAACATCATCAGAGTCAACTTGACTGGAATTGTCTTCAACCTCAGCTACTTGCTCATTTCCCTTGCTTGATTTTGATTTGCCTGTGCCAATTTTGAGACTTGGCATTATCTTTTCTTCATTCCCGGTTTCAATATTCTCATTGTCAGCTATAAGTGCAACTGATCCACCTTTTCTTTTTCCCTTTTCCAACAGCTCATCTTGCTTCATCTCAAGTTCATAGGTCTTCAAAATTCCATATAATCTTTCAAGTGTGAAGTCCTTATAATCTTGAGAATTTCTTAGAGATACAGTCATAGGCTTCCATTCCTTTGGTAGAGACCTCAGAAATTTTAAATTGTAGTCCTTGACTTGGTACACTCTTCCATACAGCTTTAATCCATTCAACAGTTTCTGAAATCTGTTGAAGGTATCATTCAATGATTCTCCTTCTTCAAAATGAAAATACTGTTGAATAAGAAGCTGCATTTTGTTTTCTCTAACTTGCTCAGTACCTTCACAGATAAGTTGCACAGTATCCCAAATTTCCTTAGCAGTTTGGCTGTTAATGACATTGTTAAACATATCTTGATCTAGGCCATTAAACAGAATGTTCATGGCTTTCTTGTCCTTGTGAACCTCTTCAATATCTTCAACAGTCCATTCTGCTTTTGGCTTTGGAATAGACTGTCCAACAGCAACTGTTGCAGTAGCAGCTGTGGCCTCCTTGTGAGGGATGTGAGGACCATTTTCGATGCAGTTGATGTAGCTTTCATCTTGAGAGAGAAGATGTAAATGCATCTTCACTTTCCAGTGATGATAGTTATCTCTTTCCAGGATTGGAATCTTTACACCAATATCCTTCTTACTCATGATGTTAGCAGAATAGATCTTTAAACTCTTTGTATGTTAAGAGCTTACTCTGATACCAATTGTTATTCCCAGTGGACTAACAATGAGGTTTATAGAAGGGGGGTTGAATGTAAATCTCAAAACTTTTTCAAGTTTTGAGCAGTTTCTAAGACTAAGTGTTTTGATGAACAAATGTGTGTGAATTGCTTTAAGCTAATACAGACAGATATATATATTCAAGCACAAATGTAAAGAACAAAAAGAACTTAAAAACTTTTATGGTGGATATGTTGTTCCACCAGAGATGTATTATTTCAGAAAATCTGTGAATCAAAGAATTGATCACAGCTGCGTCCTAGTACAAACTAGATGATTTTCTCTCTGGATTTTTCTAAACAGCTCTGGAAAATTCACTATCTAATTACTAGCTGCTACTTGGTTTATATAACACCAAGTTTACAAGTGAAGACAAAACTGTAGAATACAATTAAAAGATTCTTCACATATTTCTTCTTCATTTCTCTATCCAATGCAATTTAGGTTTAGCTGTGAATCTTTGAATACTTCCTTGTTTGCACCAGAATGGAAATGCTGCTTTTTCTTGGTTCCTCCTAGAGGCTGCCGCATTCCAGTTTGTCTCTGTCAACCCATGTGCCTCTGTCAGCTTATGAATTGTCACTATCAACTGCTATTGAACTTAGCATCCGTTGAAGCTTTTATCCGTTGATGGCTTTATCCGTTGAAGCATTAGCAGTTGAAGCTTTATCCGTTGATGCACTCATCCGTTGATGGATGTTATCCGTTGAAGCTTTAGAGACATCCGTTGAAGCTTTATTTCTCATCCGTTGAAGGCCTTTAATATCTGTTGATACTACTTCACTTATACAAAATTACAAGGCATGAAACATTTACAGTTAGCCCTCCTATTTGCATAACCACTAGTAGTCAACATGACTTATAATTTCCCACAACATCTAAGAATTACAACTTAAATACAGAGAATGAAATGTGCTACAATACTAAACTTATTTCTAAGTAAAGCTACTCCTTCAACGGATAGCCAGAATGGTCTTATTTGTTGAGGCTACAAACACCAGATTTCTACTTAAGTGTTTTGTTGAACTTATCATCAAACTAATACACATTTTCCTAACAAGGGTTGAACTACTGCAACCTAGTACACCTTTCCCTTTCCTAGCCTGAATACCTTCACGCTCCGAATCTACATTCCAAAATCAAAACCCTAATTAGATTCCCACTCGACATTCCGGGAACGTTTAACAAATTCCCCTTATCGCAATACCCTAAGAGTGTATATACTCAATCATATACACAAAGCACGTTTATACCATATACTCGTATACTTTAAACCAAATAGTCATCGAATCACACATTACGAAGCAATTACAACACATAGCATATAATCCTTGTATCCAAACTCTATACTTGAGTTATAATAACAATTATACAATCTTATATCAAGACGACTCAATCCTTCCTTTTATATCACTTAATTCGAACCAAAACCACTAAATAAACCAATTAATCCCTAGTAATCTTACAGGCATTTACTTTTTGAAGTCCTATGATCAAATCAACCTCTTTTACACCCTTAACCATTCGTCTATAATCACAAAACACAATCAAAAATCGAACAACAACATGCAAGTAACAAAATCACATATAAACTTGAGATCAAGCCTTCACTCATCCTTTTACATCATTTTTAACTTAAATCTGTACATGCAAAGCTATAACTTAACATGTATTTGATACTTCATCCAAAACCAAATCAAAGTCATCTCTATAATTCATTTAAACACATAATTTGGAACCTACAAGATTGATCTTTCACCTTAGCACATAATTTAACTTATTCTCTTAAAATTCAACCTATAACCTTCGAATTTTATCAAAATCAACACATGCAACCATCAATCGATTCTTTAAACCATCAACTAATCTAATTTCTCAATATTTTCTAAAAAAATCATCCACAACCATTTAAATCAATAAAAAGCAACTTAATAACTTTTGAAATCAAAAAACCATTCGGTTTTAAGTAAAACACTACATGCAAACACCGAAAATTAGTTTAAGGATACTAGAGCTCAGTTTTAACATCATCACTCACTACCCGTTCACCAGAGTTCATCACCGGTGGCGGTGGTTTCACGGTGGTGCCCCCATTCGGGGATTTTCAACCTTAAAAACCTTCGATTTCTCTTTCAAAACGCAGCAACAACTACATACAACAACTTTTCATCACAAAGTAAGAAGATCAAAGTCGAAAATTGCAAGAAGAACATAGATTATGGTTCTTGGCTCAACATCGCATACAAAACACACACATATACATGCATGCAAGCACCTACACACGCATGCACAAGTTTTAAAGCCCATATATGGATTAAGAATGAAGTTTTATGGAAGAATCCATAAAAATTAAGTGAAGAAGAGAGGTTTACCGAGAGGTAAAGAGAGAGAGAGACTTCGAGTGAGAGAGATAGAAGATATGAGAGAAAGCCAATGAGGGAGAGAGAGAAGAACCGGGTGAAGGAAGAAAAGAAAAGGGGGGAGAGTGGGTTTTTATAATAAAAGGGTAGGGGTATTTCTATAATTAACAAATCCTTCTTTCCTTTTATTCTCCTTTCTCTTTTATTCTAAACTCAAAAATGAATTTAAATAATAAATAACTCTCTCAGGAAAGATGGAAATGTAAAGAATAATAATTTTAGAATAAAGTTCTCGAAATTAGCTTTTCAACCATATTTTCAAAATAATTTTTGAACGAACGGTTGATTTACTACGGATTTTACAATATTATGCTCAAAATAGAATTATAACTTGATAAAATCATTTTAAAATACACTAATCACAAAATAAATCCATCTATCATTTTTGTAAAGTATCTAGGTCTATTTTGAATATAACAAATTTCACACCTTGAACATACTCGGATAATTTTATAAAAACATTTAAAGGTTCAATAAACCTTATTTGAAACCGAATAAATCCCTTAAAATCATTTCAAAATCAACCGAGCACATAATCAAGCATATTTTCAAGAAATAGCATGTATTCACATATCACGACTCTTATTCGATCATAAAATTTCCCTTTTATTATTCCCTTTTTCGCGTAACAGGTCGCGTCCTGTCTGACGGCCCGACGCTGAGCGTTCCAATTACGCTTCACAATCAATCCTTTATACAAACTGACACATCACTGGAATATAATACTCACTTAAACATTTCCATTTCACATAACAACACATGGTTCACATTTAAATACCTTTAATCTCTTTTAAAACGGGTCCCGTTCTACTTGACGGCCCTACAACATAGCTTATCCCCTAAGCTGACTCATCAAACCGGAACGCGTCATTTTACGTTCCTAGTTGCTAATATACAATAAAGACAATTAACCCACAAAATCATGTATCACTTTATTTAATCAAATGATTTATAATTACACCACAGAATTATACTTTATTCACTTAATCACATCACGAAATTCCCAGTCGCTACATTTAAGATTATAGATTTTCGAGCGGACCCTAGAGCATCCTCTACTTCAAAGTACCCAGGCAAGTTTACGAACCCAACTACATATACTATTATGTTGTGAAACGATTGTTTTACTATCTTTTGCATAAATGCCATGTTTGTTATGATGCTAAGCATTTGAGTTTTCGCATAAATAACGATTGTATTACGAAATATATAGATGTCGTAGAATATTTTAACGCCACCATGAGCGTGATATATGATTATAAGACCGAGAGTCGGTCGGAGTTTTAAAATGAAAATCCGGGAGACATTCCAGAGATGTCTTGGATGATTAAAGTTCGCACTTACTTTATTCCAAGGGACTCGATGTCCACTTGCGAAGTATTAAATACCTCGAATTCATTTCAAATGATTTTCAAAGATCGTATTCCCTCAATTATATTTAATTACTTGAACAATGAATATTATTTCGATTATTCATTTAGTATAGGAGAAGTATTCTCCAACGATTATTCATTTCAAACTTGATTAATTATATTATTAAAGATTACTTTAATTATGTAAACATAAATTAGTTGAGGAATATTATTTAAAATATAATTATTCGAGGTTTAATTATTTAATAATTATTATTTATTTATTAATCATTTATTAAATAATTTAATATGATTTAAAAATCATAAAACCTGATTTAAAATACTTCTGAATTTCATAAAATCATTCGAATAATTTTAGACCGTCGAATAATATTATCTCGACATATATTAAATATTTTAAATATAGTTTCAAAAGAAACTCCCCCTCATTTAATTATCTGTTGACAACGGTCAACTCACATCCTTAGTACTTCCTCCGAAAATTCTCGAAAGTACATATATATATATACACTGATAAGATAAGATGTTTCTATCAACAAGCAAAACACTTGGGGAACTTCGATGTGGTTCAAGTTCTCGAGATATGATAGGATTATTTTAAGGACATGGAGGGGTAGACTCTAGTACTATGTGTACTAGGGAGACTATCAAAGATACTGCAGGCGAAGGTACTCTCTATACTGAGGAACTTATGAAGTATGTGTATACCCAAAATGGGACAGTAGCCCGAATGTGGCAATAGTGATAACTGAGATACGAAGGCGTCGTCCTTCTACTACTAGAAAAGGTTACTATTTCCGTAGTACGACTGATCATCGTATGTGGTGGCTCTAGTGAATGTCCTAAATTCTTCCAATTAGAATTGTGATGCAATACCGTAACCCAAGCTTCGGTGCTGGGTTTACCTTTAAGGTATTAGCAGGATAATAAATCCACTAAATAATTGTTTTCGAAAGAAGGTCTGTATCACCGAGGAAAAACTATTTATGAATAAACATATCTATCGTATATGGACTTATACTTGAGTTCATCATACAGTCATTTTATACTGTACTTTATTATGCTGGGCATCATAGCTCACACTTGTTTCTTAAATTCACACAACACAACAGTGAATCAAGATGCCTAACATGAGACTCACAACCAGGAAACGGGTAAGAAACGGCCAGCTGTTCCGTAGGATGTTTGGTGCTGTACCTTAGGTAGACCGAATAAGCTGGATTGGTTTTCAGTTATTTTTAGTCTGGCTTATTTACAAGTATGACTTATGTAAGATAATAAATAAAAAACAGATATTTGGCCGACGGACCAACCTTACTTAAAGGTTATTTTCACGGTAAGACTTAATCACTTTTGGGATTATAATAATTATCACCTTGTAGATTGATATACTCTAGCAATGAATGGTTCATTTTCAAGACAATAACCTATAAGTTTGTGTGTGTTGATAAGTGTGTGGTCATAAAGGTGTGAGTATTTATATATTGTGGTACAAGATAAGTGTTATATAGGATTCAAGATGGCGTGGCTTCCTAGAACCCTAACCCTAGATTTTGGGGCGCAACAGAAAGGTATCAGAGCCTTAGGTTATCAAATCTTGGAAACGATAGGATATAAAATACGTAGATATAAGAATAATATTAATCAATTAGAACTCAAGTTGAGTTTGTCATCGGGCTACATGGGTAGTCTTGACAGTTTTACCCTTAAGGGAATTCCGACTTTAAGTTAGTAACACCTTGCCTATTGTGTCAGGTACTAGTGGAGCCTATGGGGGAGGTTGACAATGTTGATGATGTTATGGCCCCTGTGCGTGACCCTACTCCCAAGCCGGAGGACCCACATATTGATAACTCAGATGATGACCCTACCGAGGATCCCCCGGTGAAGGAGACTGACTTCCCTGCCCCTACAACAAATGTTGAGATGCCTCAGGGCGATGGTGTAGACTGGAAAGACATAGAGATGTACCCTCTCCCAACCGTTCACCCTCCTACACCTCACCCATGGATGCTGAGCCCTTTACCCTACACTGATGAGGACGAGGATGATGAGAGATACACAGACTTATGAGGTTCATGACATATCCTCTAGTGACCCAGACTCATCTCTACCACCCCCAGCGACCATATATGTAGCAGTGCATAACTGGATAGTGGCTCAGCTTAACACTGAGATCACTGCGGCATCTGCCCGCATTCTGGAGCTACGACAAGCGCTGACTGCCAAGAGAGCCATCAGGTTAGGATACCCAGGGGACTTTAGAGTTGTTTTCCTGGCCATAGCTCGCTGGGAGCTGATGGGATTGAGCTTCGTACCCGAGTACAGATGAGGATGACAACGATGGGAGGTTACATCCCGGTAGTTGATGCAGAGCTGATGTTGGTAGGAGCGATGAGGAGGGTTCGGGACCTCACGCGTAGTGACAGTGACTGAGAGGACAGTGACTACTTATGGACCTTGTAAAGGGCTGGGTGACTTGTCACCAATTTTGTTAGGATAACTAGTAGTAGATAGCATTCCTAGCCCTTCAGGGTAACCGGTGTATGTAATTATATTTCAATATTCAGGACCAAGTAGTTGATGTATTATATTAAGGATCATGTATGAACTCGGATGGTTGTTTTGTCCCCAAAATATAATCTGGGAGACCCTATGGTACATATCTAGCAGTTATTAAGAAATTGATGTCCATATTTATTGCACTTGATAAAGACATGCTAGATAATAAATGACATGCTTACCTACGAATAAATTAATCCAAATGTAAAAATCTTGCAACTGTATTGACATATTTTCATTATCAGAACAATGCCACCCCGTAGAAGAGGAACCAGGGCACGACCCGCAGAATCTGTCAACCAACAAAGAAATGAACCTGACCACATAGTGAATGAGGAAAGTGAAGAAGACCTAGACTATAATGAGTATGATGAGAAAGAGTATGTAGAAGAAGATGCCGAGGATACCCATCAGGGAGGGAACCCCATGAATGAATTTATGGAACTTTTAAGGGCCAATCTGAACAACAACCCATTCCACCATAGCCGCATATTGCCCAACAGACTGCGGCCACTGCCTTCAGGGCATTCAAATCCCTCAAACCCCCAAAGTTTCTAGGATCTGCCGACCCCGTTGAGGCACGGGCCTGGCTCAAGGAAATTGAAAAGTCCTTTGAAATACTAGGCGTGGAAGAATGACACAAGATCATTTTCGCCTCTTACATGCTGTAGGGGGAAGCTAACTAATGTTGAGAGTCCAAACAAAACCTCGAGACTGATGCTATGATTCCATGGGATAGATTTACCTGATTGTTTTTAGACAAGTATTTCCCTAGGTTCGTGGAGACTCAGACGGAGTTTAAGTTTCTAGGGCTGAAACAAGATAAGATGATTGTGGTGGAATATGAGGCCAAGTTTACTGAGTTATCAAAATTTGTGCCTGAGTTTTTGAATACTGAGGAGAAGAAAGTGTGAAGGTTTCAGCTTGGTCTGAAACAGTGGATCCAGAACCGAGTATTAATGGTTATTCCTAATTACTAGAGTTTGAGAAATGTCCTGATATCATTCCTAAATCATTCACCAATCTTGTAAAGGTAGCTTCACAGAGAGGCTTGGTGAATGTATCTGCTAATTGCTGTTCTGTTGAAACAAAGACCAATTCCATTGTACCTGCTTCCACATGTTCCCTTATGAAATGGTAACTAATGCTGATGTGTTTAGTCATAGAATATTGTACTGGGTTTCCTGTAATTGCAATAGCACTTTGATTATCACAATATATAGAAATAATAGAATACTCTAACCCATAATCCATTAACTAATTCTTTATCCATAGAATTTGAGCACAACAACTTGCTGCAACAATATATTCAGCTTCTGCAGTTGATGCCGAAATTGACTTTTGTTTCTTGCTAAACCAAGAAACCAACCTTCCACCAAGAAATTGGCAGCTTCCAGAAGTGCTTTTCCTGTCTATTTTATATCCTGCAAAATCAGCATTTGAGCATCCAATGAGCTTAAAATCTGAATCTCTAGGATACCACAATCCAAGATTCATGGTGCCTTTGAGATACTTAAAAATTCTTTTCACATCTAATAGATGTGGTTCCCTTGGATCAGCTTGGAACCTTGACAGAGATAAAAAGCATACATTATATCTGTTTTGTTAGTCCCAAAGTATCGTAGAAGGGGGGTTGAATACGATACCTACAATCTTTTTCGATTCGTTTCAAGTTCTTCATTAAAAGTACGGAATCAAAAACAACACAAAACAATTCGAGGAATATATTATTTTATTAATATAAACCTTGAGGTTGCTACAATCTAATCAAAGTATTGATTAACTACAATAAATTCAACAGCATAACAATATGTTTACAAGGATAATAAATGTAAAGTTTTAATGGAGCTCTCGTAAACTTTCTGTGTTTGCTGAAGAAGATAACTCACCGAATGAATTACATTCAATTGCTGCTTTGTAGTCTTTCAAAATTCAATGGACAGGTGGCCAATTATTGTCCACACAATTCATTAATTTTGATGCATACAATTCTGTGAATAACTCATCTATGGCGACAGCTCTGTGGCGACAAGTTTTCCCCTGTGCTTCCTCTGTGGTGACAACTCTGTGGCGACAACTCTATGGCGACAGAGTTGCCTTGAACAATTCTCTGTGGTTACAGCTTCTGTGGCGACAGAGTTACCTTAGAGCAATTTCTCTGTGGTTACAGCTTCTGTGGCGACAACTCTATGGTGACAGAGTTTCCTTAGAGTAATTTCTCTGTGGTTACAGCTTCTGTGGCGACAGAGTTACCTTAGAGCAATTTCTCTGTGGTTACAGCTTCTGTGTAATAACCCCAATTTTTGGGAAATTTTTGAAACCCTTATGAATAGTGTTTTTGCTGAATGAGAAAACTTTTCATGCCACACTATGTAGGGGTTCTGATATGGATATTCTGAGATTTTATTAGTACTTTATATGGGATATAAGTGTATGTAAAGATCGTCAGAATCCAAATCCGAACACTTTGATTTTTCCCGGAAATACACTAGATACGGAAAGATTTGAGAAAAAGGTAACAGGATAAAAAGGATTTAAATTAAAGGATTATAGGAGAGGATCATAAAAGGAATATAATATATTGAGAAAGGTTAAGGGAACCTAAGTAATAAGATCCCGGGTATGATCCTTCAAACGATAAACGAAAACGAAAGTTAAGCGAACCGTATAACAGATCAGCGGTCATTAGGCAAACAATTAGGAAGTTAATCAAAGGGATTAGAGAGGATAATGTCACCCAACCAATGAGAAGAGGACAAGGAGGGGAGGATGACATCATGAGGATGACACAAGCATGACATGGGAAGGAAGGAGATGTGGTGGCTTTTTAACCATACAAAATCAAGGGCAACTAGGTAATTTACTAAAACAAACACAAAAATCAAACCAACCAAGCCAAGCAAATCATTTTTCATCAAAATCAAAAAGAAACCAAGGCATTGTTCTTCATGCTCTCGGCCAAAACAGAACCAGAACACTAAAACTGCTGTATCTCCTTCATTTCTCACTCAAATATTGTGTTCTATAGCTCATTGGAAAGGTATTGAGATGGCCTACAACTCTTGTTCACAAGTCTCGTCCAAATAATCATGGTAAGACCCTCATTTTTACAGTTCTTTAAATCGGACTTTTAGAAACTTCAAAGCCTAACTTTGTGTTCTTGATTTCTTTGGAAAGATCAAGCTTGTAGGAGGCTCCCTAAGGCTTCCTAGCAACTTAACACCTCCCAAGGAAGGTATAAACTTCAAACCCTAGCCTTTACTTTATTTGTTAGTAAGTTTAATGGTTGGTGTTGTGAAATGAGAAGCATGGATTGTGATTATTAGTAGTTTGGTTTGATTTGAAAGTGTTTTTGGTAATTGAAGCTTGATTATAGTTCATAGGTCGTGATTGTGGTTGTTTGAGTTGAAAACCTTGGAGATTATAGACGGATGTGGTATGGTTTAGGTGAAGTTTTGTTGTATTGATGGTTATGAGTTGGTTGGTGGTTAATTGGAGTAGTTTAATCATTGGTAATCGCGTAAACATAGCCGTCGTAACGTCCGATTTTCTTTGGACTGTTTTTGTGCATAACATTAGGACCCGAGAACCCCCTGCTAGATTATGACCACTGCCATGTTTAGATAGCTCATGTTACGAGCTTCGTTTTGATATGTAGTTCGTTCGATTCCGATGCACGGTTTAGGAGAAACGACTGTTTCAAGTAACGGCGTTTCGCGAACGAAACTTTTCCCCTCGCCTTACTTTGAAACATAGGTTAAAGACCAAAAAGGGTTAATTAATGCATGAAACATTTATGGTAAGTGTGTTAGGCAGTTGGTAAGACACTCGCGAAGGAATTGCCTTAAAACTCGTAAAGGTTAAATTATTAAAAATGGTGGAGCCGAGGGTACTCGAGTGATTTAAGAGAATCAGTAAGCGCAAAACGAGCGTTAGAGTCTGAGTTGGTTAGAGTATAGATTTACAAGTGACTTTGGTTTAATTCCAACTTACTTGTTGTTTATAGGTTACCAGACTCATCCCGAGCCATTCGTAACCCCCAGTCGCTCAGGCAAGATTTCTACCCGATATACTGTTGTTGTGATGTAAATATATGTATATGCATTATCTTGTGATAGTGCATGATTGTTATTAGCAAATTTTGCGATATATTGGAGCATGCTGATATGGTATATATGCATGTCTGTTTCGTAATCTGGTTATCTATCTGTTGATTTCAATGCTTATAGTTGCATAATACCTATGCTAGAAATAAGCAAGTAGTTGCGTATACCCTTAGTATAGGGGATAAAAGGTGAACATATTTCTAAACCGGGAGTCGATGTTCCCGAGTATATTATATATATATATTTATATATATATGGATATAGTTTTTAAAACTATGGATCGAATAAGGTTTATTCGATACCTTTATTTTACTTAATTGAATTTTAATTTGAGTATTCATTCGAGGGCTTATGACTCAATTTATTTTATTATTTGAATATTATTTGAATATTCATTCGAGGGCTTATGACTCAGTTTATATTATTATTGAATATTATTTGGATATTCATTTGAGGATGTATGACTCCTTTATTTTATGAATATTATTTATAGTATTCATTCGAGGTATTATGACTCCGCTTATTACTTAATAATATTCTTTATTGTATTAAAGAATAAGGTGTCGATAATCAAACTTACTTTTGATTATTCAAATAAAGATATTACTTTCGTTTAAGTATATCTTTGATTATTTGCTATTCATTTCAAGTATAAGTTTTAATACTTCTACTTCAATTATTTTATAAAGATTATTCTTTATGGGAATATTATTTAAATAATAATATTCAGACATTTTCTAAATATTCTGGGGACTGATTTACTTCATTAAATCAGCTTCACTCCAAACATTCTTAAAAATGTTTTGCGAGTCTTCAAAATGATTTTTTTAAAAGTTAGAGTGGATCCCAAAACTCATTTTTTTTAAGATCCTCCTTTCGAAGGGGATTTAAATACTCGCTCAAAACCTGAGGGATCCGGCTCTGTGGTGTGTTTTATATTCGCAACAAGGTTGCTGTTTTGATAAATGAATTGATTACTTACCCAACACTCGGGAAGTAAAATTCTTGGAACAAGTTAATCCATTAACAGGCATCGCCTGGGAAATATCGGTGAGTTCTCCTTTCCAAATAGATACAACTTCTTGGTGGAGCCGTATCAACAAGTTTCTACTTGGGGAAAGTGGGGACAAGCTTTACGTTTCAGAGTCATGGATTTCATCTGAACTAGGAGTGGCGTAAGTGGCCGAGTAGCGCCGGCCCAGCCTTATTATATTGGCCCAAATGGCCTGGAAGTTCCGCTAAGGCGGTCCATTCCTTAGGAGTTCAGTGTTCGGTTGACAAGTAAATCCGACAGGTTCTCCTCTACATGTAGAAAATGGTGGGGTTGTACTACTACGACTGATCATCGTAAGTGGTCTTCCTGGCGCGACAAACTCCCGTAATGAGTTCATCATCCAATTGGATAATTTCTGCAACACTACCCAGAGCACTTCGATAGAAAGGCTACGGTTGGGCGATTGTTGAGTGTTGGCAGGGTCAAGTTTTCAAAATGATGTTTACATCAAATGAAGTATCTCGTAACTTCATTTTATTTTGATAATATTTTAAAGATTTAATCTATTCAAATCTTGCCTTATAGTCTCATCTATGTGATGAACTTTTGAAGCTAATTATAACTTGAACGGTGGTAGTTCAAGTAGTATTTGGGAAAGATATAAGTATATTGGGGTATCTTGTAACTTCATCTTTTAAACTTATATCTAATTAATAATTGTCTTATGAATGACAAAGATTTTCAGAAAAATGTTGAGACAAGGTTAGATATATGAGATCACCTTGCAACGATATTTTTTTTATACAGTTATACACTGGGACTTTGTGTATATTGTGCATGGAAGAGGACTTCCAATATTTTGAAAAGTATATATGTATATATATATACTGAATATTTTGTGACTTCATCGCATTAAGATATCAACTTGGTTCATTTCTTTTGACCAAGACTTTCATGAGTACTATGAGAAGGCTCATATATTGTTAATCATTATACATATTATTTTGGTGGGCTTGCTGCTCACCCTTGCTTTCTTCTTTCATCACACAACATCAGATAGACAAGATGAACCGGACCAAGCTCCCGATTCGCAAGAGGTTAGGAGACGTTCCGCAGTTTTCTAGAAGCACTGATGCTGCCATAGCTGAGGTAGGAACTACCAATAGGCTAGGCTTTCAACTTTTGATGTATCAGATTATGTATATTTATGAATTGTAATAATGGCAAAGAAATGTAAATTTATTGAGAAACCTGTTTAAGGTGTATTGGCATATAATTGTGGAATAAAACGACTTGTGATTATTTTTGGATATTCATCTCTGAGACTATAACTTGTGGTGTGTGTGTTTATTGTGGGGTCACAGTACAGAGTAGTTGATTATTTATTAAGATTGGGTGTTGTTAAGGGAAATGGAACTCGTGACAACCCGGATCCCCGACCCCGGATTTGGGGGTGTTACAGAAATGGTATCAGAGCCAAGCGTTATAAACCTCAGAGATGATGGGACGTTAAGATAATAAGTTCACTAAGATAATAAGAACTCTTGCCAAGTTCATAGTCGGACTACCTAACGTAGTACTGACAGTTAAAACCCTTATGGGAACCCTTATAAATGTAGCGATAGAAGCGTAGTTCGTTATCATATATGGTAGCGGGACTCCGAACCCTGAAGTTGAGGAACATCAACGCGATGATGTTTTATTACTAATTGGAGATCAGATTGTGGATCCAATAGAGCGTCCTAACGCAGGACCGGATGATGTTGATATTGAGGATGTAGCGGTTGAGGATGTTGTCCTAGAAGGGATAGTTGCTGAGGAGGATCCCATGGAGGATCCTGACGAGATTGGATAAAGGACCACTGATGAATTGATGACCCTGGTTGGGTCGACTACCAGAGGTAGGATTGGCCGGTCACTACCAGAGGTTCGTTCAAGTTTGTAAAGATAGTAGCCCCTTTAACGCGGCTTACTCGTAAGACTGAGAAGTTCGAATGGACAGAGAAATGCGAGAACAACTTTTAAGAACCGAAGCAAAGGTTGGTGACGTTCCCTATGTTGGCGTTGCCAGATGGAAAATGAGATTTTGTGATTTGTAAGTGACGCTTCGCATAAGGAATTAGGGTGCTTCTTATATAGCACAGCAAGATAATCGCGTCTGCGTCAAGACAATTAAGGGAATTTAAAATTCGATATCCCCACCCATGAGCTTGGGCTCGTGGCAATAGTTTTGCCCTAAAGATTTGAGGCACTACTTGTATGGAGAGAAGTGTGAGATTCACAAACCATAGGAGCTCTAGTACATTCTTACGTAGAAAGAGCTCAACATACGCCAGAGGAGGCGGTTAGAGCTAATCAAGAATTATGATTGGGAGATTCTTTATCATTCGGGGAAAGCCAATATGGTGGCTGATGCCCTTAGTAAAAAGGAGAGACTCAAGATGATAATGTCTTTTGGAGAGTTTATAAGAGATTTTGAGAAAATGGAAATAGTAGTGAAGGTAACTGGAGCCGGTACCGAAAAGCTGTTTGAGATAGCAATACAGCCCGAAGTATTGGAAAAGAACATATTGTGCCAGTAAAAGTGATGAATGAAGGCAGAGAGCCAACAAATAGGTATGAGATTAATACCGAGAGTGATGATAAGGGAATAATGAGGTATTCCTATAGAATTTGGGTTCCAAAGGTTTAAGAGCTTAAAGATGAAATCTTAGATGAAAGCTAGTTTGAGGAATAAGAGTTAGAGAAAACCCTGAACGTGATAGTCAGGGAGGTTGCCACCAAGACAAAAGGAACCCATAACATGATGAAGTGGAAAATGAGGATTTAAATCATGTAAGATGACCCCAATTATGGGGAGTAGGAAGAAATATTTAGACTGAGGAAACAAAAGTCGAGTAAGGATAAGAGACCCGAGATGGTACCCCTATACGGCAATTCATGGACCTGTCTAAAGAGAACTTAGACTATTATCCCCAACCACCACCCTGAGGAGACAGTGCGGTGGGAAATTCTTTCATGACCTTTAAGTCGCTAAGCTCTCAGAGTTCCAAGGAACAAGCTGACCCAGTCGAGGCAAGAGCCTGGCTAAAGGAAATAGATGAATCATTTGAGATTCTAAATGATTGACGAACCACAAAAGACTGTTTTATCACTTACCCTCCTAAGAGAGAGACCACCCGCTGGTGAAAGGCCAAGGAAGGCACGGAGCAAGAGATTATAATAAACTGATTTAAGTTCAGTCAATTGTTTTCAGGAAAGTACTTCCCAAGGTTATGGAGATAGTGTAAAAGCTTAAGAGCCAGAACAAAGGCAGACGAGTATGATGAATTATGAATCTAAGTTGTAAAAGTTATCAAGATTCGTTCTGAAGACACGAATCCAGAATGACGGGATGTTTGAAATCAATGCTTATGTTGTGTTGGTTCATGAAATAACGATAAGAGAAAGGAATATAAAGGCAAGAGAGTTTGAGGAATGATAAGGGAGTTGGGTATGAGGAAACCCTAAAGACTTGTAGAAATAGAAATAGAAAAGTAGGTAATCGTCCGGATGAGAGTGATTCACCATGAGTTAAATTGATGGTTGAAGGTATAAGAGATACATATATTTTATCCCCTGTAAGTTGGGAAGATTCGAGGAAACCTTGAGATAATTCGAAGGATAAATAATGAGACGCGGATAGACTGAGGAGACAAGAAAGTAAGAAATTAAGAAAATTGGGTGAAGGAAGTGACCTTCAAGAAGGTAAAGTGTAAGACCGGTGGCATGATACCCAGAAAGGGAGACGCCAGATATGAAAGATATCCCAACATTGAGATGATTGTTGAGATAAACAACAAAAGTAAATAAGGAATTATTAAGAAGAAGTTCACGTTGAACATGACCAATATCTTCCAGAACATTCATGTTATCATTACCAAATCAAGAAAGAAAAGTGGATGACCATTGTTATCTTTTGGAGGCCATATGGATTGACCTCAATTTGAATAAGGATGCTATTATGAAGTTAGGTATAGACTATCGAGGTGGGAATGATTGAATAAGACACCCTTATCAGGGATATATGACTTGATTTATCCATAGAAGGATGCAGGTACCTTTTAAAGGTGGAATTAAGGATAGAACATCGGTAACTTAAAATGAATCCTAGGGGAATGCATAAAGGTTGGAATTTCACCCTTAATAGGGACAGTATGAGTTTTGACAGTATGATTTGGAAAGGGTTAATGTAGCAACAACCTTTAAGAATCAGTGGAGAAATTTTTCAGAAGTATATAGACAATGGTTCTAGTAATAGTAAATGGTATTTTAATATGCCCTGTATCTAGGGAATACAGGAGGAACGATTGAAGGATAACCTTAGAGGTTTTACAAGGAGAAAGGTAATATTCAAAATTTTCAAGAATAGAAATGTTGATAAAGGAAATATGACATAATTATAATGTTGCCAAGTGGGGCACGTGTTAAACCACGAGAAAGTATGGATCGAACCAGTAATGGTCGAAATTATTCAGGGCAATTAGGACTTAAGATAAAAGATGTTCTAATTATGATTGAGAGTCAGTCATGACAGTGATTAACCTCTAAAGACTGAGGCAATAACTTATGGAAAAATGGTGATTTTTTTTTTACTCATCAGATTTTAAGGAAAGCATTTTCACATAAGCTGTGATTGAAATAAGGTAGAAAATTTATTTGGAGATGGTTAAAGTGACATTGACTGTAAGGAAATTTTACTATCAGGAAAGGCCAAAGAGGTGGCTGACACTTTAAAGGTAAGAGGATAATTATAGGCGCTTGTGCCAAAAGAATACAGTGATGATGGTTAAAACTGTGAAGGTTGTATTATGGTTTGGAAGATTGACATTCCTTCTGATGAATGTGCAATACCCAGCCGTAATAGTAGTTGGTAAAGGTTTAATTCGTGTAATCGCCATGAGCGGGCTATCTATCTTAGAAGGTACTATCTTGAGAATGAGCCTGGACCATGTTTCAAAAGGACTAAACGAACCTTTGAGATCAGGAGTGTTCTTCATGAATCAGAAATGGTGATTATGTTACCTCCTTAGAAGGATTTGATATGACATGTATGGACTCCGTATGGTTAGCTATTAAGATTTCATGGAAAGTGAATGATGACAGTGGGTCAGTGGTGGACCATAGTAAGGCAGCAATGATTCTGCGAGTAACGAGCTGATTACAACCGTGAGAGTTGTATTGGAATGGATGTTGAGATTGAGTACCACTAAACGGGTCGTGCTAGTGTATAAGTTATCATTGATAGACTAATTAAGTAGAGTATCTACCTATTGAATATTTATTCCCTCTTATGAAAAGAGAGTCGTATTACTATATGAGGAAGGTTGCGGTGCAAGCATAGAACTCTAGTAACGGTGATGTCTAAAATAAGATCCCAGGTTCGATTTTCGAAATCGAGGGAGTTTCAAAGGTGATTGTGTATAAGCTCGAGGAAGAGCATGGGTCCATAGAATGATGGACGGAATAGAAATATTTAGGCATGGGAAATACGATGCTATAATACTTGATGCTGATATAAATACGTATATGTTTTGTTCTCCTATGACAAACCTCTATAGTTCAGAGGTAGGTTCCAAGCCAGATATTTTGTGGCAGTATATTTTTTTTATATATACAATTCTCTTCAGTTCGTTCTTTTCTCTTCTTTTCATTTCATGTAAGTTGAGAAGAACAACCCTTCCAGAAGGGGAGGTATTGCCGAATGACTGTCTATATGTGTGATAGAAGCCTAGTAGGATACCAACTATTGTTTAATTGCTTGTCAAGTACTAAAGGCTGGCCACCTTCTGTACTAACTATACGAGATAACAAGTGTTCATGATCATAGTGATCTCTCAATAAATTCTTTTACTTCTATATGAAGGATTAAGCTTTCGAAAATAGAAACAGCTGAAAAAGGAGTAGTAAAGTTATGGTGGTATTCAGAATGGGAACACATTCGTAATACTAAGGTTGACGTGGTTATTAAAAGGTTATAGAACGCTAACGAGCAAAAGTATAACCAGTATAATATTAGGAACGGAAGGTAGTAGCGATTACGAACTCGAAAAGAATGGGTATTGAGAAGCAAAAGCTCTAATGCTAAACGCTATAATGAGAGTCTGTGCAATAGACTTGAAAAAATTTGGAATGATCACTTAACGCGGATTTAGTTATATCACGACAATAGATCATATGTCATTATCGAGGTGTCACCTTATGAGATCCTTGAGGGAAGATAATGTCGATCTCCCTTATGTTAGGATGAAGTTGTAGAGCGCAAGATGCTCGGACCCGCAGTAGTCCAAAGGACCAGGGATATAATAGATCTAATCAGAGGACGGCTGGTAGTAACCCAAGATGGACATAAGAGGTATGCTGATTTGACTCAAAAAGGACAAAGAGTATGAAATAGGGGGCCTAGTAATGTTATAGGTATCCCCTTGGAAACCCTTGAAAAAGGATTGATGAGGTTCGGAAAGAAAGGAAAGCTAAGTCTACAATTTGTTGGACCCTTGGATATATTAAGACGTTTGGGAAGTTAGCATATGAGCTAGCCCTACCCCCGAACCTGTAGCAAGTTCATAACGTGTTCCACGTATCAATGTTAAGGAAGTGTAATTCGGATGCCAGACAAATAGGGGCATATGAGCGCATAGACATGCAACCAGACGTAACCTATATGGAGCAACCAGGAAGGGTATAGAGTAAAAAGGAACGAGTGCTTAGGAGAAGGGTTATCAAACTAGTAAGAGTTTGATGGTAGAACCACAATGTGGGAAAATTTACTCGAGACTTAGAAAGTGCAATGCTAAGAGAGTATCCCTATTCATTTTCTATCTGATTCCGGGACGGAATCCTTTTAAGGAGGGGAGACTGTAATAACCCCAATTTTTGGGAAATTTTTGAAACCCTTATGAATAGTGTTTTTGCTGAATGGGAAAAGTTTTCATGCCACACTATGTAGGGGTTCTGATATGGATATTCTGAGATTTTATTAGTACTTTATATGGGATATAAGTGTATGTAAAGATCGTCAGAATCCAAATCCGAACACTTTGATTTTTCCCGGAAATACACTAGATACGGAAAGATTTGAGAAAAAGGTAACAGGATAAAAAGGATTTAAATTAAAGGATTATAGGAGAGGATCATAAAAGGAATATAATATATTGAGAAAGGTTAAGGGAACCTAAGTAATAAGATCCCGGGTATGATCCTTCAAACGATAAACGAAAACGAAAGTTAAGCGAACCGTATAACAGATCAGCGGTCATTAGGTAAACAATTAGGAAGTTAATCAAAGGGATTAGAGAGGATGATGTCACCCAACCAATGAGAAGAGGACAAGGAGGGGAGGATGACATCATGAGGATGACACAAGCATGACATGGGAAGGAAGGAGATGTGGTGGCTTTTTAACCACACAAAATCAAGGGCAACTAGGTAATTTACTAAAACAAACACAAAAATCAAACCAACCAAGCCAAGCAAATCATTTTTCATCAAAATCAAAAAGAAACCAAGGCATTGTTCTTCATGCTCTCGGCCAAAACAGAACCAGAACACTAAAACTGCTGTATCTCCTTCATTTCTCACTCAAATATTGTGTTCTATAGCTCATTGGAAAGGTATTGAGATGGCCTACAACTCTTGTTCACAAGTATCGTCCAAATAATCATGGTAAGACTCTCATTTTTACAGTTCTTTAAATCGGACTTTTAGAAACTTCAAAGCCTAACTTTGTGTTCTTGATTTCTTTGGAAAGATCAAGCTTGTAGGAGGCTCCCTAAGGCTTCCTAGCAACTTAACACCTCCCAAGGAAGGTATAAACTTCAAACCCTAGCCTTTACTTTATTTGTTAGTAAGTTTAATGGTTGGTGTTGTGAAATGAGAAGCATGGATTGTGATTATTAGTAGTTTGGTTTGATTTGGAAGTGTTTTTGGTAATTGAAGCTTGATTATAGTTCATAGGTCGTGATTGTGGTTGTTTGAGTTGAAAACCTTGGAGATTATGGACTGATGTGGTATGGTTTAGGTGAAGTTTTGTTGTATTGATGGTTATGAGTTGGTTGGTGGTTAATTGGAGTAGTTTAATCATTGGTAATCGCGTAAACATAGCCGTCGTAACGTCCGATTTTCTTTGGACTGTTTTTGTGCATAACATTAGGACCCGAGAACCCCCTGCTAGATTATGACCACTGCCATGTTTAGATAGCTCATGTTACGAGCTTCGTTTTGATATGTAGTTCGTTCGATTCCGATGCACGGTTTAGGAGAAACGACCGTTTCAAGTAACGGCTTTTCGCGAACGAAACTTTTCCCCTCGCCTTACTTTGAAACATAGGTTAAAGACCAAAAAGGGTTAATTAATGCATGAAACATTTATGGTAAGTGTGTTAGGCAGTTGGTAAGACACTCGCGAAGGAATCGCCTTAAAACTCGTAAAGGTTAAATTATTAAAAATGGTGGAGCCGAGGGTACTCGAGTGACTTAAGAGAATCAGTAAGCGCAAAACGAGCGTTAGAGTCTGAGTTGGTTAGAGTATAGATTTACAAGTGACTTTGGTTTAATTCCAACTTACTTGTTGTTTATAGGTTACCAGACTCATCCCGAGCCATTCGTAACCCTCAGTCGCTCAGGCAAGTTTTCTACCCGATATACTGTTGTTGTGATGTAAATATATGTATATGCATTATCTTGTGATAGTGCATGATTGTTATTAGCAAATTTTGCGATATATTGGAGCATGCTGATATGGTATATATGCATGTCTGTTTCGTAATCTGGTTATCTATCTGTTGATTTCAATGCTTATAGTTGCATAATACCTATGCTAGAAATAAGCAAGTAGTTGCGTATACCCTTAGTATAGGGGATAAAAGGTGAACATATTTCTAAACCGGGAGTCGATGTTCCCGAGTATATTATATATATATATATATATTTATATATATATGGATATAGTTTTTAAAACTATGGATCGAATAAGGTTTATTCGATACCTTTATTTTGCTTAATTGAATTTTAATTTGAGTATTCATTCGAGGGCTTATGACTCAGTTTATTTTATTATTTGAATATTATTTGAATATTCATTCGAGGGCTTATGACTCAGTTTATATTATTATTGAATATTACTTGGATATTCATTTGAGGATGTATGACTCCTTTATTTTATGAATATTATTTATAGTATTCATTCGAGGTATTATGACTCCGCTTATTACTTAATAATATTCTTTATTGTATTAAAGAATAAGGTGTCGATAATCAAACTTACTTTTGATTATTCAAATAAAGATATTACTTTCGTATAAGTATATCTTTGATTATTTGCTATTCATTTCAAGTATAAGTTTTAATACTTCTACTTCAATTATTTTATAAAGATTATTCTTTATGGGAATATTATTTAAATAATAATATTCAGACATTTTCTAAATATTTTGGGGACTGATTTACTTCATTAAATCAGCTTCACTCCAAACATTCTTAAAAATGTTTTGCGAGTCTTCAAAATGATTTTTTTAAAAGTTAGAGCGGATCCCAAAACTCATTTTTTTTAAGATCCTCCTTTCGAAGGGGATTTAAATACTCGCTCAAAACCTGAGGGATCCGGCTCTGTGGTGTGTTTTATATTCGCAACAAGGTTGCTGTTTTGATAAATGAATTGATTACTTACCCAACACTCGGGAAGTAAAATTCTTGGAACAAGTTAATCCATTAACAGGCATCGCCTGGGAAATATCGGTGAGTTCTTCTTTCCAAATAGATACAACTTCTTGGTGGAGCCGTATCAACAAGTTTCTACTTGGGGAAAGTGGGGACAAGCTTTACGTTTCAGAGTCATGGATTTCATCTGAACTAGGAGTGGCGTAAGTGGCCGAGTAGCGCCGGCCCAGCCTTATTATATTGGCCCAAATGGCCTGGAAGTTCCGCTAAGGCGGTCCATTCCTTAGGAGTTCAGTGTTCGGTGGACAAGTAAATCCGACAGGTTCTCCTCTACATGTTGAAAATGGTGGGGTTGTACTACTACGACTGATCATCGTAAGTGGTCTTCCTGGCGCGACAAACTCCCGTAATGAGTGCATCATCCAATTGGATAATTTCTGCAACACTACCCAGAGCACTTCGATAGAAAGGCTACGGTTGGGCGATTGTTGAGTGTTGGCAGGGTCAAGTTTTCAAAATGATGTTTACATCAAATGAAGTATCTCATAACTTCATTTTATTTTGATAATATTTTAAAGATTTAATCTATTCAAATCTTGCCTTATAGTCTCATCTATGTGATGAACTTTTGAAGCTAATTATAACTTGAACGGTGGTAGTTCAAGTAGTATTTGGGAAAGATATAAATATATTGGGGTATCTTGTAACTTCATCTTTTAAACTTATATCTAATTAATAATTGTCTTATGAATGACAAAGATTTTCAGAAAAATGTTGAGACAAGGTTAGATATATGAGATCACCTTGCAACGATATTTTTTTTATACAGTTATACACTGGGACTTTGTGTATATTGTGCATGGAAGAGGACTTCCAATATTTTGAAAAGTATATATGTATATATATATATACTGAATATTTTGTGACTTCATCGCATTAAGATATCAACTTGGTTCATTTCTTTTGACCAAGACTTTCATGAGTACTATGAGAAGGCTCATATATTGTTAATCATTATACATATTATTTTGGTGGGCTTGCTGCTCACCCTTGCTTTCTTCTTTCATCACACAACATCAGATAGACAAGATGAACCGGACCAAGCTCCCGATTCGCAAGAGGTTAGGAGACGTTCCGCAGTTTTCTAGAAGCACTGATGCCGCCATAGCTGAGGTAGGAACTACCAATAGGCTAGGCTTTCAACTTTTGATGTATCAGATTATGTATATTTATGAATTGTAATAATGGCAAAGAAATGTAAATTTATTCAGAAACCTGTTTAAGGTGTATTGGCATATAATTGTGGAATAAAACGACTTGTGATTATTTTTGGATATTCATCTCTGAGACTATAACTTGTGGTGTGTGTGTTTATTGTGGGGTCACAGTACAGAGTAGTTGATTATTTATTAAGATTGGGTGTTGTTAAGGGAAATGGAACTCGTGACAACCCGGATCCCCGACCCCGGATTTGGGGGTGTTACATTCTGTGGCGACAACTCTATGGTGACAGAGTTGCCTTAGAGTAATTTCTCTGTGGTTACAGTTTCTGTGGCGATAGGTAGAGAGAGTTGTCATGACTTAGAATATTTTGGCTTTGTGTCAAACCATTCTTCAATGTATCAATCATTTTTCTTTTGTTAATTGAATCAAAATACTTTCTTGAATGCTGATGTTTGGTGCACTGGTCTGGTTCACAAACAGCTAGCATTGTGAGGATCCTAATTCAATTTGTCTTGTGTTCCTGAGTTGATACATACTGATGTTTATCCATTGCTTCTTTCGCTGAACCCTTGATCTGTTAACACTTGAAATCAATACATGCAACTGATGTCTAAAGCCCTTTTATGTCTTATTCTTTATGGCTTCTTGAATATAACAATGAACTTCTTCCCATGATCTGTTGGAGGACTTAATGAATCCATCACATCATTTGGTTCTTTGTGTTTATCATGTCTTCATCTGAAGGGATCATGTGCTTCACAGTTTAATATTGTTTATCTGTTTCTGTTTTCATGTTGAGTTATAAATCCTCGATTACATGTTACATTACATTATGCTTTACAAGTTCTTTTGGAAGTCAAATATAGTAGTGAACCGATAATACCTATGTAGTTAGTTACATCTACTAAGGAACCAGTATTTGTTGCCATGGGAGTTGTTACAGTTGAACTGTCTTGCATTCCAAATCTTTTATACAAATTCCTGGTGTATTCGGATTGACTTAAGAAGATTTCTTCTTCAGTATGTTTCACTTGTAAACCCATAAAATAACTCAGTTCTCCCATCATACTCATTTGATACCTTGACTGCATTGGCTTAGCAAACCTCTTGCAGAGTTTATCATTAGTAGAACCAAAAATGATATCATCAACATATATGTGTACTAATAACAAGTCATTACCATGGTATTTATAAAACAAGGTTTTATCAAATTGTACCTCTTGTGAAACCACTTTCTAACAGAAATAGAGCAAATGTTTCATACCAGGCCCTTGGAGCTTGTTTTAATCCATAGAGTTTTTTATCCAGTAAGTAGGCATGATCTGGATATTTTGGATCAATGAATCCTGGAGGCTTTTCAACATAAACTTCCTCTTCAAGTTTACCATTCATAAAAGCACTCTTCACATCAATTTGGAACACTTTAAACTTCATGTGAGCAGCACATGCTAGAAAAATTCTGATTGCCTCAAGCCGTGCAACTAGAGCAAATGTCTCATCATAATCAATGCCTTCTTGCTGAGAGTAGCCCTTTGCAACTAGTCTTGCTTTATTTCTTGTAATTATGTTACGGCCGGCATTTTGTGTAATATTATTTGTAAACTCTGTATAATATTAGAGCCGATTATAAATATACTTAATGATTGTATGTTTGTGTGAATGGAATTTGTTGCGTTATAAATTGCTTTATGTAGATTATAATTTTTTGAAAGCAGGAGTTTTATTAATTGCCCTTATTTTTTATTTATAAAGAATATTCTATGCCTTGGAAAATTATCTTTTAAAAATTATTTCATTCACAAATTTCAAAAGTGATCTCATAAAATTTCTAAAAATCCAAGTTATTTTAAGGTATAAATTTTATAATTTTTGAAATTTTATTTTGATTTATAAAAGTAAATCTTTGAAAATTAGTTGTTTAGTAATTAGCAAATTACATAGTTACCCTTGCATGCAAATACTCTTCCATTCAACCAAAGGGCAAAGAAGACATTTCCAACCCCACTAACTCACATTTTGTTAGCCAAATTACCTCCTTAACCTTGCATGCAAAATGGCCTAACTTTAGCTAGAGGGTTACTCTTGTCATTTCCTAAATCCACTCACATTTAGTCAAATCAAAGACATAAAAATAAACCCAAGTGTGATGATCACTCCATTTCCACTCCACAACTTCACCCTCCCCTTTCTCCTCCTCCCTCCCACTTGGTTCTCCTCCCTCTCGGCCTCTTGGTCAAAGCACTACCCCCTCCCTTTTCTTCATTCTTCATTCAAGCACCTAACTTCCATTCAAGTAAATGTTAATTCCTATATCTTGATCATTCATAATCCAAGAAGTTTAGAGTGAAAAACCTATGTTCTGACCTTGCATAGTGGTGTTTTTGTTAAACTCAAAGTGAACATCCTTGATTCTTGTGAATCTAAGGCTTTAACCATGAGTTATAGTATCATAGGGTTGAGAATGGCTAGACATGAGTGTGTTATACTTTTGCAAATGTTGTTTTCACTCTAATCCATTTGTCCATGACTTGATAGGAGCCGAATGGATGGTGTTTTGTTGCCTTGTTTTATTTGTGTGTGTTTTTGTGATGATAACATGAATTTTGTAGTAGAAACTTGATAAAACCCTTTTGCATGCTAGATGATCATTTAGTTATAATTCATGTTAGGCTTGCATGTTGATTTATGATGAAAAATTTATTTGGAAATCATGTTTTTTGGGTTGTAAGATTTCAAGGTATGCATGCATGTAAACCACTCTTGATTTTCAGAAGTTCTTGAACATTTGGATTGATTTTGTTAGTAAGATATAATTTCAGTTGAGTTAAGATATTGACTAAGATTTGTGATCCTTAATATGTGATGTTAAATCGTTTATATTTATAAAGAAAGTATAACTTGTTGTTTTCAAAAACTTGATAATTTGTAATTTGTGTAATGTGTTAACTTTTATTTTGCTATGTTGCACCTTAGGTATGGATGATCTCCACTAAGCTTATATTGAGTGTAAGGGAGTTACTTTAGTAGGACACCTTAGTTAAGTTTTGGTTTGGGTTTTTGGTTGTTGTTGGTTGGGTTTGTTAAGTAAGAACCTTGGTGAAAGGAGAGTATTAGTTTCTGCAGAAAATCAGTTTGGTACCTTGAGGTTTAGAGTGAGATTTGACCTTGTCATTGTTGTGAACATCGAGGCCCAAGCCACAAAAAGCTAGCACTAGGAGTATAAAATAGGTTTTAGGTGTTTGTTGGAGGTTTGTAAGACGTTTGGTTAGGTGCACGAGGGGAAACACCAAATCTGTCCAGCAGAGGACAATTTTGTTGCAACTTAGAAATGGGAAGTTTTGACCATGTCATAGGTAGGCCCTCATTAGGCCCTGTTGGGCCTTAGTTATAGGGAATTTCAAAGGAGTTTTTCCAGCCATAGTTCATAGGATTTGAGTTAGAATATTGTGTCACAAGTTAGTTCAAGTCATGATCTTTTCTGCCCAGAAAAATAGGGGAATCATGGACTTTAAGCTTAGGCCTAGGGAGGCCCAAGCTAGTCCCTTGAGCCACATCACGTTTGGGAGTTGCCTTATGATCAGAAGAGTCTAGTGTAGAAGTTTTAGAGGTAAACTTGAAGTGTAAGAGTGTCAAATGCACCCAAGAAACCTTAGATGTCATTCTGAAATTTACCATAATAAGCACCTTCACTTACCACATAGTTTTAGAGCACTTATGAGTGAGGCCTAGGTTGACCATCATAGTTTCAAGATAGCATAAAGTCATTGGAATGAAAGGACCAAGTTAGGGTCAATAGGAATTGGACGGTTTAGTAAAGGCACTTCGAGTTAGGAAGCCAAAATTTGGAGATTTTGTCTAGTTTAGCGACCAAGTGACTTAAGTATGTGGAGCGAGATCATCCAAGCCTAGTGTCACAATATGGCGTGTGTGATGTTATTTGGTACTTAAATATGGTATGTGAGCATATGTGGATATGTGTACTATTATGCTTATAAGGTGATTATAAATTGCGTGTATATAGGCCTAAGTGCCATTGTGTTTAATTTTGGTTTACAAATAGGTTGAGTTGGTGAGAATATATTATAATGAGGTTATTATTATTTGTGTAGGATCTCGAGACGAGGGTAAACTTTACATAAAGGTCGAGTAAAGCTTCCAGTTGCTCCTACCTGCCAGTCCAGTCCAGCCTTTTTCAAGGCAAGTGATTCAACCTACCTTTTTCGTTTACGCTGCAAGTGTGTGTTAACTAGTTCCTATATATGATGCGAGTATTCTGACTTACCTTGATATACATGGACCAAGTGGTTTTCAAATCTATCTTCGTATTATATAGAAATGCCATGAACCCTCAAGTGTAAATTGCAAGTAATTTAACCTTATTTGAAGATTTCTATGCAAGTAGATCAAAATGTCATATTATGCTAGTATACCCAAGTAATTGTGATGTTGAACAATGTGTAAGTAACACCCAGTATCCTCATCTTGAAGCCTAAAAGCCAGTCATTCCTTAAAGATTGTCAATGATTGTTTGATAACCTTATCCTTACCCTAAAACATAATACCCTGTTATACCTTGAGCCGATGATCACTTTCTTCATATTCAATACCAATATCATACCTGGAACCATTGATGCTCACCTTCTTTGTATTTTAATACCTATACCTTATCCGAAACCATTGCTTTAAGCCTAGTCTAGCATTACTCTTTCATATTATCCGATAGCCTTACTAAATCTCATTGTCAAAGTCCTTGTAAATAGAAACCTTTCAATTACCCTGATAAAGTAAAGTCTAGTGGATCATGGCCCTAGTGGATATATTCCCAGTATTTCAAAGAGGATCTATAACCCTTGATAAATATATTTACTGTTTAAGAAATTAATTGTAAATCGGCATCAGTTTTTGAAATGATTAAAATTTGGATTTTCAGTCCCAAAGGGGGACAAATGTTTTCTTTAAATAGTGGATCTGGAATAAGACGCAAGTCCTTTCCGCAGTTAAATTGTAGGCTTAAAAGTTGCCTAGGGATCCCATTAATATTTTAGAACCCATCGAGGTTCATGATTACTTCGCGGCTGATCACCGGCTGTAATCCGTAGCGTCATAAAATGGTTTTTGATTAAGGAATGGTTTTGGAAATGTTTTGATTTAGACAAATGATGCCATCACTCAAAAGTTCATCTCTTGTTATTAATAACTCTACCTTCACATAGTTATTCTTATATCTCGATTTATGTTTTGTATTGTGTTGTATAGTACTTATTGAGCATTTGGCTCACTACTTGCTTTCACCCTGATATTACAGCTGTCAGCTATGGTTAGATTCAAGCAGACAGCACGTAAGACTTGTGATGCCGATGCGTATGTTCGAGCTCAGGTAGAATAAGAGATAGTTTTGTGTGAGGACTCGATATTAAAAATCAGGTTGTAATAGTTAATAGTGTTGGGCTGTTCCAAACCCTAAACTATAAGATCTTGGATTCGGTTGTATTTACTTTCTTTTGTTAATTATTGTAATAATTTGCATAATATGTATTTTCAAGTTGGGGGCGTGACAAATTATGCCCTCACTATCAGTTTTGTTTCTGAACACCCACTTTGTACCAACAACTAATCTGTTCTTTAGTCTTGGAACAAGAGTCCAGACTTTGTTCCTTTCAAATTCATTGAGATCTTCTTGCATTGCTGTAACCCAATCTACATCCTGAAGAGCTTCTTCCACTTTCTTTGGTTCAGTTTGAGATAGAAAAGAATGGTAGTGTCATTCAATTTGAATGGCTTTTCTGGTCTTTACACCACTATTAGGATTTCCAATGATCAAGTCAGGTGTGTATGACTTAGACCATTTTCTTGTAGATGGGAATTGACTCCTTGAAGTAGAATCTCCCCTTTGATCCATGAACTCTCTTGAATCTCTTTCACTAGTACCACTGTCACCTCCTGATGCTCCCCCTGAATCAGTATTTCCAGTGCTATCAGTATTTAATCCATCAGAACTTGAGGAATTTGAGTCTGATGATTTATTTACTAATGTTCCTTGAGTTGAATCACTTGTAGAAGACTCTTGATGTAAATTATATTGCTCCCCCTCAATATATGCTTCAGTATTTGCAGAATTTCCATTGTCATGTGGATCGTTAGAGTTTAGAGTGATATCAGGATTTATTGTATCAGGATATGTCAATATACCAGGATTTAAATGTTCAGCATATGGTACTTCATTTTTAAATCTCAACTTATCATGGTCATCTACATCCTCTAGGCCTCTGATTTTCTTATCGTCAAAAGATACATGTATATATTCCATGACCGTCCTTTTTCTCAGATTGTAAACTCTGAAGGCTTTTGTAGATAGTGGATATCCTACAAAAATCCCTTCATCAACTTTTAGATCAAATTTGGTAAGCTGTTCTGGATGACTTTTGAGAACAAAACACTTGCAACCAAAAATTTGAAAATATTTCAAATTTGGCTTCTCTCCTTTTACCATCTCAAATTGTGTTTTACCATGCCTGTTGATCAATGTTGCATTTTGTGTGAAGCAAGAAGTTTGCACAGCCTCAGCCCAGAAGTAGGTAGGCAGTTTTGTTCCTCTAGCATGGTTCTTGTAGTTTCTATGAGAGTTATATTCTTTCTTTCAACAACTCCATTTTGTTGTGGAGTTCCAGGGGCAGAGAATTCTTGCTATATCCCCTTGTACTTGTAGAACTCTTCCATATAATTTTTCTTTAATTCAGTTTCATTACCACTTCTAATGATCTTCACTTTGTATGTTGATCCTTTTTCAAGTTCTCTCACACAATCAAGAAGAATGGATGGAGTTTCATCCTTGGTGTGCAGAAATTACACCCATATGTATCTTGTATATTTATCAACAATTACAAGTGCTTACCTCTTCTTGGCAATAGACATAACATTGACTGGACCAATGAGATTAATATGAAGTAGATGATATGGTTCAAGAATAGAGGATTCAGTTTTACTCTTGAATGATCTTTTCCTTTGCTTGGCTTTCTGGCATGAGTCACATAATCCATCAGGAGTAAATACTGTGTTGGGAAATCCTCTTACAAGATCTTTCTTCACAAGTTCATTGATGTTGTTGAAATTGAGATGAGAAAGTCTTTTATGCCAGTTCCAGCTGTTTTCCACATATGCTCTACTAAGTAGACAAACTTGTGATCCATCAGTACTTATGGAGACCCTGGATTCATACAAGTTACCATGTCTTACACCAGTCAGTGCAATCTTGCCATCATATTTACTGACAATTTCACAATGTTCTCCATAGAAATTCACATGGTAACGTTGTCACAGATCTGACTTACACTGATCAAGTTATGCTTGAGTCTTGCAACAAGAGCTACATCTTCAATGATTACATTCCCAATATTGATTTTTCCATATCCCAAAATTTTTCCTAAGTTTCCATCTCCATAAGAAACACTTGGGTCAGCCTTCTCCTTAAACTCTGAAGCAGGGATTTATAACCAGTCATGTGTCCTGAGCATCCACTATCCAAGACTAGAAAATTCCTCATGTTACCCTGCAGTAAATATTTAAAATCAATTAGTGTTTTTAATGACCCAGACTTGCTTGGATCATTTGGTCTTTTTAAGTTTGTTAACATTTGCAGCAAAAGACTTCATATCAGAGGTTATGCTAACATTATTATTATCAGTATTTACACATGCATAAATAATTTTTGCTATATTTTAAGAGGGTTTTAGTTTATAATAATTAAAGTATAAACTGTTATACTCTTTACATGTATAAATAGAGGACCATACACTACCACAATGAAAATAAGGGTTCTGTGGTTTATATCTAACTGTTCAATTCCTAAACTCTAATTTGGGAGGAACAGTATTTATCTTTTTATTATTCCTGCAAGAATTAGCAAGATGGTTAGTGCTACCACAGTTCAGTCATGTCTTTCTAGGTGCATTGGGAGCAGTTACATAATTACCATTCTTATTAACACCTACTTTACCATTTATGTTTTTCCTAGGCTTTTTCTCTTTGTCTTTCATGTGTACTTCCTTCAGCTTTTGCTTAAGCCATTTTTGAGTCATTAAACTAATATTTACTGATTTTGTGTGAACTTGTTCACTCTTATCAGTATTTAAGTTTGACTTAGGTGATGAGGTTGAGCCTACCTCATAAACTGACTTAACAGTATCAGCACTTGAGTTAAACTTAATAGGTTTTAACTAAACCTTGTTTAGTTTAACCTTAGTATCATTGTTCACTGGTTTAATTTTCTCAGTTTCTTTTCCATTCTTTTTATTAGAATTAGATTTATTTGTATATCATAATCCTAATCCCCAACAGCCTTTTTCTAAGATTTCCTGAGTTGTCTTTCCTGAGTTAGTCCAAAGTTCAATAACTTCTCTTTCTTTATCTAACTCCTTTTCTAGATAAGCATGCTTTTCTAACAGTTTTTCTTTAACATAAACAACATTATCTCTTTCTTTTTAAATTTCTAGCATGGAAAGTAACTCATTTTCTAGGTGAACATTCCTTTTTCTTAACTTAGAGTTTTCACTCTTGATTCTGTTATTTTCTAAAGTTTGATCCCTATAACTAACATGCAGAGATTTAAGAAACAACCTAAATTCATAAATATTATCAATATAAAAAGCAAGTGTGGTTTGAGGTACCTTAAACTCAGAAGTATTAGCCTTAGTTTTAGCATTTTCCATGAAGGCATAGTTCACACCATCTTCTGAATTTGATGAATCATCCCAGTTTTTCTTCTTTGTGATCAAGGCTTGTTTCTTTTTAGCTTTTGGTTTTCTGCAGTTAGCAGCAAAGTGTCCAATTTTATCACAGTTATAGCACCTTTCCTTTGTCTTGTCAGATTTTCTAGTTTTTGATTCCTTACAATTGGTATTTCTTTTGTTATTCCTCTTATCAGAGTTAGAGGAACCGAAACCCATTCTAGAAAACCTTTTCCCTTTCTTGAAGTTCTTGTGGACCATCTACTTAAAACTTTTAACCAATAGAGCAGCCATTTGTTCAATATCTTTATTGTTGTCATGATCACCATCAGAATTTGATTCACTATCAGTATCTGAATCATCATCAGAGTTTAATGACCCAGTATCAGATTTTGTAATCATAGTTATTCCTTTGGAGTGTCCTTTGCTCCTTGCTTTCTCCTTTGGCTTCTTTTTAACTTTGAGTGCAATTGGTCTAGTCTTTGATTCTTTTCTCTTCCTTCTTTGTCCCATCTCTAGTTCATAAGTTTTTAAAATGCCATATATCTCATCTAGAGTTATCTCATCAAGTTGATAATTATCCCTTATTAATGTGACCTTAAAGTCCCACTTTTCAGGGAGTGCAAGTAGAAACTTCAAGTTTGAGTCCTCCATATCATATTCCTTATTGACCAAAGACAAGTCATTCAACAGTTTTTGAAATCTATCATAGATATCAGTTAAGGACTCATTATCTATTGAGTGAAAGTGCTCATATTCTTATAAAAGTACCGTCCTTTTGTTTTTCTTGATAGTTGTAGTACCTTGACACTTTACTTCTAAAGCATCCCAAATTTCTTTTGTTGTTTTACATCCAATAACCCTATTGGACATAACACTATCAAGATTGCTATGAAGAATGTGTCTCACTTTTATATCCTTCATGATTGATGATAGATCCTTAGGACTGTAGTCCTTCTTATCCTTATCAACCATCTTTTCTTCTTCACTTGCAACAACAAAAACTACCTTCACTGGTCTATGAGGACCATCATAAATTCTGCTTAGATATTCAGGATCTGTTGCTTCCAAGCACATGGTCATCTTAACTTTCCAGATTGGATATTCATGGATCTTCAGAATTGGAACCTTGATAGCCTCATATATGCTCATATTATGACTTATAGATTGATTTGCTGGTATGGCTGGGGGTGGTATGGATTCTGTTCTTCTTTGTCTGCCATTAAAATTGATTTTTAGATCTTAAACTATTTGTATATCAATAGCAAGCTCTGATACCAATTTTTAGGTCCGTAATTAACTGTAGAGGGGGGGTGAATACAGCTTATTCAATCAATTCGAAAAAACTTTAACATAATCAACATTTTTTATATTAATCTGATAAAAACTGTTAGACAAGTATTTTCTCAAAGAATGAACAATTATTCTTGAGAGCTTCTAGGTTACACAAAAGATATATCAATTCATTAAAAGCAACTTATATAGAGTAAACCTAATATATGCTCATATAGTGCACATTTACACAATCAATAAGGAATCCTATTCTATTATAATAAGGAAACCTAATACATATCCATGTATGATTGCTTCTGAATAAAGTCTTTCACCACCCTGAATTCTGCAATCCTTTTCCTTGTAGAATATCTACTGTAGTGATTAAATCCTGATGACATCAACTGTTGATCATCAAGTACTAATGGACAAGTACTAATGACGTCACCTCCGTTAAATACTGATATTAACTCCTGATAGTAAACTCTAATATTTTATATCCTAATATCATCAACTATATCTAACATATTAGGATATATATTTTAAGTACTTATTCAAGTCAAAACTTTGGTCAAAAGATCCATCTCTTTCATTTCAGGATCAGTGGTATTTTACTCGGAAGTGAAAGTTAACAAAATCGTTTTAATTTTAGATAAAATACTTCCACATGCTATAATGACTTGAAATTTGGTATTGATCATTTAAATAGTATTTTCTATACATGTTAAAAATTTCGTAACATTTAGAACATTACTGTCCCGGCACAAAAATCGAGGCAGCTGGTCCCACAGTTGACCACGTTTGACCTAGTTACCATTGACCAAGGTTGACCATAATTTTCAGGACATTATTTAATAATATTTATATATTTATCATATTTTTTATGGTATTTATTTAAGAGTTTTTAAGGTGATCTTAATTAATGGTGTTTAATGCTTAATTATGTGATTAAACAATGATTAAGGGAAAAAGGAAAATATAGTATCATATTCATAAATAAGATGAGATTTGAAGCCCCATAAACTTGTTTGTCTCATATGATAATTGGAAAACAAACACAACTAACACACTTTGTTTTCCATGTCATCAGTTCATGCCACTTACATCATTCACCATCCATTTTCCTTCAATCTCCACCATTCAATCTACCCAACTTCTCCTGTAAATAAACCTCCACCCCAATCCATTTTCTTCAAGCTAAAGAGCCACAAAGTTGCTAAATTTTTTTTAAAAGTATCTTCTGTAAAAACCCGAATTTTATACATCGGTAAAAGACCTTTATGAATAGAAACCTTGCGGTATAATAAAAACTTTTGCAACCACACCATATACAAGTTTTTAATTTAAGTATCTTCTAGGAATGTCACATGGCTCCCACTAACCTTCTTGTAAATAAATGGTTAATCTTCATTTTGAATAAAGCCAAACTCTTTGACCGTTTCATCAAAATGAATATTCATTCTCCTTGAGGCTTGCTTCAATCTATAAATAGATAGAAGCAACTTACAAACTATCTTAGCAAACTTTGGATCGACAAAACCCTCAGGTTTTATTATATATACATCTTTTTTTCCAAATCTCATAGTCAAAGTAAGAAACTATTGCTAACAAAATCTTGATGGACTTGACCATAGCAACTAGTTAAAAAGTCTTATCATAGTTTGTACCATGAATTTATTTAAAACATTTTACCATTAGTCGCACCTTATAGGTCTGTTCTTTACCATCCATGTCAGTTTTCTTCTTGAAAACCCACTTGCACCCTATAGGTTTTACCCCTTCGAGTGGATCAACTAAAGTCAATACTTTATTTTGATACATGGATTTCATCACGAATTTCTTGGCCTCGAGCCATCTCTCGGAGTCTAGACTGTTCATAGCATCTTGGTAGGTGTGAGGCTTATCCTTATCTGTAAGCATCACATCACCATCTTGAGTCAAAAAAATCCATAATTTCTCCCGAACTTATGGTGAATTCTACTAGATCTATGAATAACCTGTGTTTCCTAAACAGGATTACTTTCAAAATTTTGATGTACATCCTGATCTTATTCCAACTCTGGTTCAATGTTATCATGTGGATCTCGATCTTCATCGAGATGTATTATCCTCCCACTGAATCTCTTAGAAAGTATTTCTCCCTTAATAAATACAGCGGCCCGAGAAATAAACACTTTGTTCTCGAAAGGATTATAAAACTATACCCTAGTCTCACTTGGATATCCCACAAAATAGCATCTATCTAATTTTGGTCTAAGCTTGTCAGAGGCTAAACAATTTACAAACGCTTCACGTTCCCAAAATTTTATAAATGACATGCTATGACGTTTATCAGTTCATATCTCATATGGAGTCTTTTGAACCGCCTTAGTCAGAACTTGGTTAAGTGTATATGCAGCCGTTTCTAGAACATAACCCCAGAAACTGAATGAAAGATCCGTTTGACTCATCATCGACCGCACTATGTCCAACAAGGTACGATTTCTCCTCTCAGAATCTCTACTCCATTAAGGTATTCCAGAAGGAGTAAGTTATGATACACTATCACACTCCTTCAAGAAACTCTTGAAATTGAGGTTTAAGTATTCTCCTCCACGATCTGATCGTAAAACTTTTATACTTTTCCCTTGTTTTCTTTTCAACTTCGGCCTTATATTCTTTGAACATTTCAAAAGAATCGGATTTGTTCTTCATAAGAACCACATATCCATATCTACTGAAATCATCAGTAAATGTTATGAAGTAGTATAAGCCCCCTTGCCATCGTATCATTCGACCACATACATTATTATGCATAAGTCATAATCGTTTGGTGTCCCTTTCACCTAATCAGGTAAAAGAAGCTTTAGTCATTTTTCCAATGAGAAAAAGTTCACATCTTCCGTATGATTCAAAATCAAACTTATCCATATATTCATCTATATGTAACTTAGAAATGTGTTTCTCATTAATATGGCTTAACGACAATGCTAGAGGTTATGTTTAATTTGAGTCAACTTAGAACATATAAATTGTTAACTAATTGTGCAACATTATAAGTCTTATCATTGAAATAGAATAAACAACTATTATTTATGTAAATAAAATAAAACCATTCTTGTCCTGACAAGAAATTGACTTAATGTATCCGCTAAAGGCAGGAACGTAATAACAATTTATCAAGTTCTCAATCTCGCCTTATAGGCAACGTTAGGTATCGAGTTCCTTCAAGTAGGGCAAAACTTTTGCTCCAATTCTAACCCTATACCCGAAGCTTGACCATTACTAGTCTTCTTCTTTAGATCTTCCAAATAAGCTCGATAATTTAACTTCCATTCATCCAGTTATTTCCACAGAATTGACAATCATCTGCTTTAGCAAAACCACTATTAGGCTTCAAAAGCCCTTTGGGATTGGACTTTGGTTTGGCACCGAATAAGATCAAATCTTCACCTTGCCTGTCCACTTTCCTTTTCCATTTGCATTCCATGTGTACATCATCAATATGGATGTAATTCATGCCTTTACCGTGTTATTTTCAGCAGTTCTAAACATGCTTAACAACTCAGTGAGTGTTCTGTCTATCTCATTCCTTTTGTTCTTAAGAAACTGAGAATAGAAATTGTTCAAAGATCGTTTGATCAAACCAAGCTGAGTCTCTAGACCATTCTTGAAACCCAAAATATCAAGGTACATATGCCTATCACCTTTAGAACATGTGGTCCAACCGGATATGATTCTCCCATTAATGCAAAAGTATGGTGCCTTATTATTGTCAAATCTTTCTGACGAGCCAATCCTTCAAACATCTTTTGAAGGTGCTCAATCATATCATAAGCATCATTATGCTCTTGTTGCTTCTAAAGCTCATAACTCATAATTACAAGCATGAGACATGAAACATCAGTTGCATAATTAATTTGATTCCGGTAGGCATTTTGTTCTACACATGTTTCATTCTCAGCTAGAAGAAATAAGGGAGGGGTTTGAGTGACATCCTTGAATCCAAGGACAATCCTCAAGTTCCCATATCTATCGAGGAAATTATTTCATGTCAGCTTATCCTTCTCAAGGACTATTATATATAGAAGTTATTTGTGTTGTTTGTCATTTGATATCTACAATATTAAAGTACATAAAATAACTTAGTCTACATATGATCATTAAATTATGTTCAAGTGATTATTCATATATATATATATATTCACAATATATATCTCCCACTATTTTTATTAAATCAATAGCCCTAACTATTAATTCGGAAAAAATATTTTCTATATCCTTTCTAGTGAGCCAAGATCCATATTTCACCATGCGTTAGGTCAGCTTTGGATTTTCTCCTAAAACATGATTATTTAGGTAGACAACATGTGTCAATTATATCAAATATATAACTCTTGGATAGCTTGGTGGAACAATATTTGTTCAAATTTATCTAATAAATCTCGCCAAACTCTCTGCCTCTAAGTTCACAATCCTATTGTGATAACTTAGTTAAGTCAAACCCAATAGTCAAAAAGTATCAATATACTTCAACATATCTCCCACGATAGATAGGAGTACTTTGCTTTGGCGAACCCACTCCTGGTCGATCTAGGGGTTAACGCATTGGACTCATTGGAAGGAATCCGATCAACTTAATATTAATTTTAGGGTTTTGTTAATTTTAAAACGATCATGATCCCATCATAAAGAGATTCCCAATTTTTTCTTGAATAAAATAATTCAAATCAATATTCGTCAATGGTTTGATTTCCAGGTAGTGAGGGAGTCACAACAGTCTTGCTTAAAACCCACAACCTTACAAGTTCAATGAACTCGCTTTTGACAAAACTCCCCATGTCAGAAACAAAAAAAATTTATATTTTATTCTGTGTTTCATAAACACGAGAATCTCATTATCGTTTATTCATTTTAAAATCTTGAATCGTTATAAATTTTATCTTGTTTAGCAAGCATGGCATAGGTGTGCTATCTAATACATACATCCTTAATCTAATTAAGCATGCATCTTTATAAACTACTCTACACATACATTCATCATAAGCGCATATATATGTAAAGTGCAATAAATAAACGTGGTTGGTTATGGCTTTATCCTATGTGATCTTTATCAAGCTAATGACAAAGATCTAGGTCAATCTAAGGTGGAAAATAAATACAGGCTAACTATTACATGTCTTCTTTCTTGTATTGCTTCCTTGGATGGCCTCCGTGTGGGATTACCCTTGATCTTCAAATCTTCATGTCTTCATTTAAATTACAAGAACGAAATATGAAAACTAATCTAGTGAACTTACAATAAGAACTAGAGTTACATTTGAGATTTAATAATTACAAGATTAAACGACATGCAAGCCGTATTTGAAAAACCAAAACCATTAACCTAAGGTCATAAGTCATAACCATCCACCATGCTCAATTAACACAAAATAACATGTTAAAACAAATAATCTGATCTTAACATATCATACCTATCATGATCTAATCATAAAAACTAAATATTGAAAAAATCAGAAAATTCGAAATTAAATCTGATAACATTAAATCGCAGATTACAGGGCCTAAACGACGTCAAACGCCTTACTGTTAGGTCACACAAAACTATAGAAGGGGGTTGAATATAGTGTAGAATACAATCAAATCAATTTAGAACACAAGTAACAGAAAACAGATGTATTCGATATAATAAACTCTGTTATAATGGAACTGTCCTCTCTCAGTGATGAACAAATATCACGAGAGCTGTTAGGTTACAATGTATGATCTTCTCGATGATCGTAACACATATAGTGTAAACCTATGTCTGTGTTTATATAGACACACAGTTACAAGATAATTTCTAATTGATATGGAATATAATTTTGTCTCCTAAAAAATATATCAATCAGATATCTTATATAATTCTTCTAGTCCTCTAACTCTTTCCATGCATATCTTCTTCTGTATTAGTCTCGATCTTCTTTCCTGTAAATCGGCTTCCTTCCTTAATTGTTAGTCCTCCAGTACTTAAGTTCTGATATCCATCTTCTGATATTATCTTCTGATAATCTAAGTTCTGATATCCTTAAGTCCTGACTTCCAGTAAGTCCTGATTCCAGTAAGAACTGATATATCCTGTTTATTAATATCTGAAAATTAAACATGATACATATTAGACATGACATCTCAAATATATCCAACAATCTCCCCCAACTTGTAAATTATGCAAGAATGTACAAGTTAATAGATTTGATGATGTCAAAATCATTTAAGTTCAAATGCAATAAGAGTTTAATACGACTATTAATTACAACTTACAAAACATCCAGCTTTACCAACATCACTGAATCAATCTGAATCCATAATGATTCTTAACAAAATCATTTATCAGATCATCTTCTTCTTTCCACAGAACTTCAGCTTACTGTGCTTTGACCTGCATCAGTTCTTCTTCTTTACTATCATCAATTTGATAAATGGCTGTTTTGAGAGCTTGAATGGATGTTCTTTCAAGTCCATCACCAAGTCTGATAACCTTAGGATGTGAAGAGTTTTTATTATAACATAAGCATCTTCCTTTCAGAATAACTTCCACCTTAGCAGAATTCTTCAGCATAGGAATTCCTCTTCCATCACCTTCAGTAATCATTGGACTGTAATGAGAAGTCTTTGTACCAGAGATTCTGAATAGATCTCTTATAGCCTTCAAAATTTATTCTGACCATCTTCTTGTAACATCAGATTTTACTTCCAGAAGATAGTGAATATGTTGAAGCTCTCTGATAGACTTTTTTAGTACATCAGTATCAGCTAGTCTATAAGTCCTTCCATCATTAAGAAATAAGATCAATTTCTATTTTAGATTCTCTTTGTCATGGGCATCTATCATAATTTGAGCAGACAACACATTGTCAAGGTGCCTTTGTTTAATTTATTCATATGGTTTGTCTGTCAACATGAAAGGATCTCTTAGAGTAACCTCTACTCCTGTTTGAATCTTCTCTTCATCAGAACCTAATCCAGCTCTATCTCTAGGTTGCTTGGCTCTCAACCCAATTGTAGTGAGTTGATTAATCATGAGATTGGATTTTGGTTCAACTGGAGTAGCTTTCTTCCATAACAGCTACTTCTTATCAGCAATTGTCATTTTCTTCAAACCAACTTGAGCATTGTCAGTAGTTGATCTCTTGATAGCTTGATCAGAATTTGCTATTTCTTCTGTACCTTGCTGTCCTTTATTCTGAACAACAACTTGAGCAGTGTCAGAAGTTGTTTTAGATTCTTCAATTATCTTTCTTCTTTTCAGAATTTGAACAGTTTCATCTTCAACAAGATTATCATCAGTTACTTGAACCATTGTGCACATTGGTTTCATCAGATCTTGACAAGTTTTCAAGTCTAGTGGCTTGGTTGGTTCATCAACTTTTCCTTTCCATTTGTCTTTGGGATCACTCTCAGTCTGTGATCTAGTCTTGAACTTTGAAGTTTCAGAATTTGACTTTTCCTTGATCACAATACCTTTTTCCTTGGGCCTTGGAGGTTTCTTTGCATCAGAAGCTTTAGACTTAAGATTTGTCTTCTCAGCAAATTTAGCTTCTTCCTCCTTGAGAGTTTCTAAATCCATTCCTGGATTGTATTTCAGAAATAATCTTCTAGCTATCTCCTCATCAAGTGTCTGGATTTTAGGATTTTTGTAAAAAACAGTTTTCTTCTTCCCCTTTAACTTCAGAGTTTGCAAAAACTTCTGAGAGTCTTCAGATCCTGACTGAATCAAAATATCAGAACTTGACATCAGACTTTGTTTATCAGCACTTGACTTCATTCTTTGAGCATTCACAACATCAGAACTTGACTTGTTCTGAATAGAAGATTTTCCTTGAACTTTTCTTTGACCTCTTCTCTTTTCAGAGTTTCCCTGGTCATCACCTTTATCATCCTTTTTCCTCAGTTCATAAGTAGGTGAGCATTTGGACTTAACTACCTTCTCCCCCTTTTTGGCATCATAAGGAAGTAAGAGAGAAAGAAGTTCAACTGAAGATTGGATTTCATCCAATTGAGCTTTCTGAGAAGCTTGATTAGCCAGGACCTCAGCAATTTGGGCATGTTGCTCCTCTTGAGTTTTCTCAATGGCTTCAACTTTTTCAGAAATAGGTCTGATATAACTGTTCTTGTTAAGCTTGAGCTGTAGATCGAGCTTATCAGCTTTTTCTCTGAGTGTATCAACCTTTTCATGAGTAGAAGTATATAGACCTTGAAGATGTTTTGTAGACAAAGCTGTGATCTTGAGTTGTGTCTTAAAATCAGCATTTGTGAGCAACTCATCAGCTTTTACAATATGCTATGTCAGAACTTTAGAACATGGAATAAAATCTGATTCATTCCACTTCTTGGTCCACTCAACACCTCTGTGAGTATCCTCTCAAGGAATAGGTGCTCCCTTTTCAACAAATTTCTTCACCAATTCTTCCTTTTCCAGATTAGGAACTGGATGCTCAGCAGAAACACTGTCATCAGAATTTGAGGAAGACTCATGCTGTTCTGATAGCTCAACAGTGTGTGAAGCAACTGGAGATTCAGGAATAACATCATCTAAATTCTGAGGATCAGAATTTATCTCCAGAGCTGGTGTCTTTGATGTAGATGGAGCTTCCAGATAAAGAACTTCAGGTATATTCAAATTATGAATATCTATTTCAGAATTTTCAGTTTGTTCTTTAGCAGCATCTGTAGCTTTAATGGGAGAGACAGGAGGGGTAACAACTATATCATTAGTAGTGTTTTTGGCTTGAGCTGGAAGGGCTTCAATGATAACTGGTTCTTGTGAGATCAGAGATTCTTGTTCCCCTTCCTCAGCTTCTTCAGTATCTTCTGATGGAGCCTTATCCAAATACCTCATAGCCTTCATTTTCTTCAATCTCCTTGCCAATGAAGGAGTTGCTTCAGCAGCAACAGAACTTATAGATTTCTTTTTTTTCAAAGTACCAGAACTTTGAGCTGCTATTTCTTTCTGAGAAGTAACATTCTCAGCTACATCTATCACATGTTCAGATGCATAAACCCGTGCTTCAATTGTTTCCTCTTCACTCTCAGACTCATCTCTGAGAATCATCTTCCTTCTCTTTTGTGGAGGTTGAGAAACAGACTTTGTCCTCTTAGAAGGTTTGGAAGATGAAGGTCTGGTTGTTTGTTCTGATGGTTGAGAAGTTTGAGGTGTTTGTGCAGAGGTGGTAGGTGCTGACGGTTGAGGTTCTGATGATTGGACATCAGGATATAGTGCAGTGTATTTAACTGGATCATAGATTATTAAGGCATGTTTGACAGATAAAGGAACTCGGAGGGGTCTTAACATAGCCTTCTTATTATCAGTAGATAATAAGTCATTAAAAGCTCTTTTAGCTAGTCTAAATGATAGAATTAATTCACTAGCTAATTGGGGCTTATCATCACAACAAAAACTATAAATAAGCTGACAGAACCTAGAAAAATTGACAGTATTCCTATCTTCTATCATCCTATCCCCAATGAAACCTAAAACAGCACTTGCATAATCAAAATCAGTTTGATTAATGAGAGCATACCCGATTTGTTGACTGAATATAGGGATTGCATCGAAGTTAGAACATTTTTTGGCAAAAGCCTTGGTGATGCAGTCAAAGAAGAAACTCCATTCCCTCCTTATGTAAGGTCTCTTCAATTGACCCAGCTTTGCCAATGTCTTTTCATACCCCAGACTGGCCATCATATTTTGAAGAATGGGCTCCTCAACAGTTGTATAGGCTCTGTTTTCAGGCAACTACAGTGCTTGGCGTACTGTAGCCAAGGTTACGACATGCTCATCCTCCCCTATTATAAAGATTATACTTGGGGACCCTTGAGCACCACCATCATCATATACTCCACTTCTCTAAAACTCCAGTACTTGAGTTCCAGAGACTGCATCAGGTTGGGTCAGAGCGAACCTAATATCAGAATTAGCGAGAAAATCCTGAATAAAGTGAAGTTCCGATGAAGCTTCAGCCTTACTAAGAATGGCGGAGTAGTTGTTAGGAACAAACTTAGCTCCATTGAAAATCACGTCTTTTGGTGCCATCTCTGTAAGAAATTAAGTGAGAAAGAGGGTGTTTGCAAAGTGTTTGTTAAAAGTCCTGAAAGAAAACGCTTCAGAAAATATTAGAAAGAGAGAGAATAAAAGAGATAAGAATAGAAAAGTAAGTAAAAGATTAGAAACTCTTTTAACTCCCATATATATACTCTCTCTACTTAACAGTTATATTTTTGAAGCATGGGATACACTTTACACCTGGAAATATGTGAACAGTCAATAAACGGTTAGAGCAGGAGTTAATGGGCACGTAAAATAGGCAATAATTATCGTGCACATGCAGTTTTTCAAGACATACACATTTACCACTAACCAAAAATGATTATGACTGTTTTTATCTTACCCAAATATATTCTGATTTAAATATCACTGTTTCAGATTTTACCACAAATAAGTCCAGTAAGGAATAATGCCACGTAAGCATCAAGGATTCCATCAGGATTTAATATCAGAACTTAACTTATATCAGATGTTAACAGTCATTAGAACATGGCTTCTGTACTCAAAAAGTGAATATCTTGTTCTGTAATTCTTCATACAAATACTGACTTGTTTTCTTCAGAGTTTAATCATCAGAACTTCCATCAGAACTTGTCCTCAGAATTTATGCAAATGACACTTTGTCAACAACAACTTAATCACCATAGTAATTTTCATCATTCATATTGAGTGAAAGTGTGTGTGCATTCAGCAAAATATCAGATAAAGATTAAAGTCTAATAAACTTCAGTACATCTTAGAAATAAGGCATAACTGAGAAAAATGCTTAAAATCTGTCACTGGCCACAATGTCTACTATAGAATAAATTTATGCAAGAGTCCACCTCAACTGTTTGTGCTCATTTTATGCATCTTTTGAAATTCCTTTTTACAGTGGCTTCTCAGTGTAAGTGAGTCACGACTGCTTATTAGAATTTATGCTGTTATCAGAGTATTTCTCCAGTAATCATAGAGTGTGAAAAGTCACCAAGAAATTTTTTTGCTTTTCTAATGCATATTACTTAATACCAGCAATGCACTTGGGTCTTCCCTTCCACATATTTACTCTAGATCTCAAAGGAGTACCTGAATTTTATTCTTTTCTTATCTTTTCTTTTGATAAGTGAGGCTTATCAGCACTTAGTTCATTCTTAAGATTTACTGACATCAGAATTTGACAGATAAGAAACAAGAATCTAGTTTGTGACTTAGTAAATATACAAAGTAAACTTGACTAAGCTCAATATCAGAATCTGTTTGTGTTAATGAGTTTCCACATAAACAACTAATTCAAACATGGGATTTCTAGTATGTTAAAGACTACTAGGTCGGCATTTAGCATAGTTATCCTCATTGGATTGAATAGTCACATAACATTCAAAACACTTATCAGAGTATATAGATCCACATCAGATAAAAATCAGCATTTAATGAATTTTCAAATTAAGCACAGATTACATATAGATAATACAATTTGTAAACACTGATCATATAGTCTGATGCATGAGAACAAAAACTAAGCAGATTTAGAGAAAGAATTTGAAATCATTCCAAGTTCATTTACCAATCTTATAAAAGTAGCTTCACATAGGGGTTTGTGAAGATATCTGCTAGCTGTTGATCTGTTGGAACAAAATGCAATTTCACTGTACCTTCATCCACATGTTCCCTTATGAAATGGTACCTAATGCTGATGTGCTTTGTCATTGAGTGTTGAACTGGATTACCTTTCATATCAATTGCACTTTGATTATCACAGTAAATAGGGATTTTAGAAAATTCTAACCCATAATCCAGTAACTGATTCTTTATCCAAAGAATCTGTGCACAACAGCTTCCTGCAGCAATATATTCTGCTTCTGCAGTTGATGTGGAAATTGACTTCTGTTTCTTGCTAAACCAAGAAACCAATCTGCCTCCAAGAAATTGGCAGCTTCCACTAGTGATTTTCCTGTCTATTTTGCATCCTGCAAAATCTGCATCTGAGTAACCAATTAGCTTAAAATCTGATTCCCTAGGATACCACAATCCTAGATCAGCTATACCCTTAAGGTACTTGAAAATTCTTTTCACAGCTATTAAGTGAGGTTCTCTTGGATCAGCCTGAAATCTTGCACAAAGACAGGTAGCATACATGATATCAGGTCTACTTACAGTTAGATAGAGTAAAGAGCCAATCATACCTCTGTAGTTAGTAATATCTATTGATTTACCAGTATCCTTATCTAACTTGGTTGTAGTGGCCATGGGAGTGGATGTAGTTGAACAATCTTGCATTCCAAATTTCTTCAGTAAATTTCTGGTGTACTTGGATTGACAGATAAAAGTGCCTTCTTTAGTTTGCTTGACTTGAAGGCCCAGAACATAGCTGAGTTCTCACATCATACTCATTTGATATCTTGACTGCATTAGCTTTGCAAACTTCTCACACAGTTTGGAACTAGTAGAACCAAATATGATATCATCAACATATATATGTACCAAAAGTAAGTCCTTTCCATGGTTGAGGTAGAATAAAGTCTTGTGAATTGTGCCTCTGTGAAATCCACTTTCCAGAAGGAATTGAGCTAAAGTCTCATACCATGCTCTTGGAGCTTGCTTAAGGCCATAAAGTGCTTTGTTAAGCCTGTAGACATGATTGGAAAATTTAGGATCTACAAAGCCTGGAGGTTGTTCAACATATACATCTTCTTCCAATTCTCCATTGATAAAAGCACTTTTCACATCCATTTGAAAGACTTTAAACTTCTTGTGAGCAGCATAAGCCAAAAATATCTTTATGGCTTCTAATCTAGCAACTGGTGCAAATGTTTCATCATAATCAATACCCTCATGTTGAGAGTAGCCTTTAGCAACTAGTCTTGGTTTATTCCTTGTAATTATGCCATCACTATCAGTTTTGTTTCTGAAGACCCATTTTGTACTAACAACTAATCTGTTCTTTGGTCTTGGCACTAGGGTCCAGACTTTATTTCTTGCAAATTCATTTAACTCTTCCTGCATTGATTGCACCCAATCAGCATCTTGAAGAGCTTCTTCCACTTTCTTTGGTTCAGTCTAAGATAGAAAAGAATGATAGAGACATTCATTTGAAGTTGCAGTTCTAGTTCTGACACCTGCTTCTGGATCTCCAATGATTAAATCAGGTGTGTGTGCTTTAGTCCACTTCCTTGCAGATGGAAGTTGATCTCTAGAACTGGATCCTCCCCCATGATCCATGCTGTCTCCATCAGCATTTTCTGATGCTCCCCCTGTAGTTATGCTCTCTGCGACTTTAGATTTGAGTTTGATTTTTCAGGAGTTGAAGAATCAGAGCTTCCAAAATTATCAGAATTTGGCTCATCAGAACTAGATGAATCAGAACTTAAAGAGCGAGTGACAGGTTCTGATGCTTCTCGAGAGTCTAGAGATGTGGTAGAATCTTCAGCTTGCTCCCCCTGGACAGGTGCATTTCCTTTGAAGTTGTTACCACAGTTTTAATGACATCAGAACTTAATCCATCAGAACTTACAGGATCAGGATTTAAGTCATCAGAATTTCCAGAATCAGAATTTAAATCTTCATTCTCAAATCTCAGCTGATCATGATCATCGAAATCTTCAAGTCCAGTAATCTTCTTATCATCAAAAGAGACATTGATAAATTCCATAACAACTCTTATTCTTAAATTGTAGACTCTGAAGGCTTTTGTGGAAAGTGGATATCCAACAAAAATTCCTTCATCAGTTTTTAGATCAAATTTTGACAGCTGTTCAGGATGAGTCTTAAGAACAAAACACTTGTAACCAAATACATGAAAGTATTTCAGATTTGGCTTCTTTTTCTTCACCATCTCATATGGTGTTTTTCCATGCTTGTTTATTAGTGTAGCATTTTGTGTAAAACAAGCAGTCTGCATAGTTTCAGCCCAAAAATAGGTTGATAGTTTTGCTTCATCAAGCATTGTTCGTGCAGCTTCAATGAGAGTCATGTTTTTTCTTTCTACAACTCCATTTTGCTGTGGAGTTCCAGGTGCAGAAAATTCCTGCTTGATTCCATGCTCTTTGCAGAACTCTTCCATAATCGAATTCTTGAACTCAGTGTCATTATCACTCCTTATTATTTTAGCAGAATCTTTGACCAACTTATCCAGCTGTCTGACATGATCTGTAATATCCGGGATATATCGTGTAATTATTTTGCTATTAAATAATTATTATATGTGTTCATTATCTATTCTGTGAAGTAATTGTTAAGTGTTATCTGTATTTGGATATTCAAAAATAATATTAATTGAGTATTTTAATTTTTATATGTCCAAAATAAAATATAGATAATTGTCATATCTTCCTAATTATTTTTATGTTGATTTATGAATTTCTAAGAATCATATGAAATTTATAAAATCTTTTTCCGGGTATTTAAAATCTATTTTATTAAAACGGGAACCAACCGACGTCATCCGTTGTTACGTTTTTGGAACTTGAAACTCTTCCGAGAACTCCTTCCTAACCCAATTGTAATATTCCGAGCATATTCCATGTTTCGACTTTTTCGATCCGGCGTACGGTTTGTTCTGCGCGGGTCCCGGCGCAATATTTTCGATACAATATTCGTTTCGGTAAATCAATAAAACCCGTATTTTCGATAAACGGGAGCTTTTTATTAAACTATCACCATTATCACCTCGTAATACGTGTAACTAGGCGCTAAGACCAAGACCGCAGTACAAATTGTACTGATTTGGATAATTATCCCGAAAACCGATACCGATTGGATCAGTTTTTATAAATAAACGTACCGTTTTATATCCGGAATTATCCAACGGGATACTAATTTTCCGTAATTATAAATAGCCTTTTCCCGTATTTTATTTCGTATCAAAATCATTTACAGACATATAATTATATAATTTTCAGAGAAAAACCCTAATTTCATAAACTGTTCTAAGAATCAAACAGTAAAACGAAGGCGTTACCGATCTCTGTTTTCAAAGCTCGAGTACTCAATCCAAAGGATTTGAAGTGTTCTATCAGATTCTGAGCTTCGTTTTACTGCAGAAATCAAGGTTTATTTTCTATATTTTTATTTATTTTCAAATTAATTTTATTAAAAATATGAATTTTTGTTCAGATGATTGTTTGTATGATTTGATGATTGCATGTTGTAGAGCTTGTTTTCCTGATGATTTTGATATATTATACGTCTGATTTGGAGTTCAATAACATGATTTTGATATATTATCCGTAAGCATCACATCACCATCTTGAGTCAAAAGAAATTCATAATTTCTCCCGGGCTCATGGTGAATCCTACTAGATCTACGAATAACATGTGTTTCTTGGACAAGATTACTTTCAACATTTTGATGTACATCCTGATCTGATTCCAACTCTGGTTTAATGTTATCATGTGGTTCTCGATCTTCATCGAGATATATTATCCTCCCACTGATTTTCTTAGAAAGTAGTTCTCCCTCAAGAAATACAGTGGCCTGAGCAACAAACACTTTGTTCCTGGAAGGATTATAAAAACTATACCCTGGTCTCACTTTGGTATCCAACAAAATAGCATCTATCTAATTTTGGTCCAAGCTTGTCACAGGGTAAATGTTTTACAAACGCTTCACGTCCCCAAATTTTCATAAATGACATGGTATGACATTTATCACTCTATATCTCATACGGAGTATTTTGAACCGCTTTAGTCGAAACTTGGTTAAGTGTATCTGCAGCCGTTTCTAGAGCATAACCCTAGAAACTAAATGGAAGATCCGCTTGACTCATCATCGATCGCACTATGTCCAACAAGGTACAATTTCTCCTCCTATAATCTCTATTCCATTGAGGTGTTCCAGAAGGAGTAAGTTATGATACACTATCACACTCATTCAAGAAACTCTTGAAATTGAGGTTTAAGTATTCTCCACCACGATCTGATCGTAAAAGTTTTATACTTTTACCTTGTTTGCTTTTCTACTTCGGCCTTATATTTTTTGAACATTTCAAAAGAATCAAATTTATTCTTCATAAGAACCACATATTTATATCTACTGAAATCATCAGTAAATGTTATGAAGTAGTATAAGCCCCCTTGCAATCATACGCATTCGACCACATGCATTATTATGTATAAATCCTAATCGTTCGGTGGCCCTTTCACCTGATCAGGTAAAAGAAGCTTTAGTCATTTTTCCAATAAGACAAAATTCGCATATTCCGTATGATTCCAAATCAAACTTATCCAAGTATCCATCTATATGTAAATCATAAATGTGTTTCTCATTAATATGCCTTAACGACAATGTTAGATGTAATGTTTGATTTGAGTCAACTTAGAACATATAAATTGTTAACTAATTCTGCAACATTAAAAGCCTTATCATTAAAATAGAATAAACAACTATTGTTTATTTAATTAAAATGAAAACCTTTCTTGTCCTGACAAGAAATTGATTTAATGTATCCGCTAAAGGCAGGCACGTAATAAAAGTTTATCAAGTTCTCGATCTGGCCTTATGGGCCAAATTAGGTATTGAGTTCCTTCAACTAGAGCAACAACTTTTGCTCCAATTCTAACCCTATACCTGAAGCTTGACCATTGTTAGTCTTCTTCTTTAGATCTTCCAAATAAGCTCGATAATTTAACTTCCATTCATCCAGTTATTTCCACAGAAATGACAATCATCTCCTTTAGCACACCACTATTAGGCTTCAAAAGCCCTTTGGGATTGGACTTTGGTTTGGCACCGAATAAGATCAAATCTTCACCTTGTCTCTCCACTTTCCTTTCCCATTTGCATTCCATGTGTACATCATCAATATAGACATAATTCATGCATTTACCGTGATATTTTCAGCAGTTCTAAACATGTTTAACAACTCAGTGAGTGTTCTTTCTATCTCATTCCTTTTGTTCTTAACAAATTGAGAATATAAGTTGTTCAAAGATTGTTTGATCAAATCAAGCTGAGTCTCTAGACCATTCTTGAAACCCAAAATATCAAGGTACATATGCCTATCACCTTTAGAACATGTGGTCCAACCGGATATGATTCTCCCATTAATGCAAAAGTATGGTGCCTTATTATTGTCAAATCTTTCTTACGAGCCTATCCTTCAAACATCTTTTGAAGGTGCTCAATCATATCATAAGCATCATTATTGTAATATCCCATATTTTCAAATATTATTATTATTATTTGGATTTGTTTATGTGATTTTATGTGAATTTTAGTGAATTATATGATAATTGGAATTGATGTTTGGGTGTTTATATGTGACATTATTTGAGTATTTGAATTTTTATATGTCCAGAATAAAATATAGATAATTAAGGTATTTTTCTGGTAATTCTTGGAGTGTTATATGATTTTATAATGATTTATGAATTACTAATTATTTTCTGAATAATTACAAAATTGTTTTATAAAGCCGGGAATCGTCCCACTTCAACTATTTTTGCGTTTTTGCAACCCGAAACTCTTCGGAAAACTCCTTCCTATCCTAATCTGGATATTCTGAACATTTTCCATGTTTTAACTTTTTCGATCCGGATTATGGTTTGACCTGTGCGCGTCCCGGCGCAAAATTTTTCATACGATAATCATTTCGGTAAATCAATAAAACCCGTATTCTCGAGAGACGGGATATTTTTATATTATTTTCTCATAGGGTGTTTTATAAGAAGTTCGGTTTTGATAATTATCCAAATATGGTATTAAATTGTATCATTTTTATAGTTACTTAGCGGCTAAGTAATATATTTTTGGATCGTTTTGCAGTTACTTAACGGCTAAGAAACTAATTTATCGATCCAGAACGAACCAATATTCCGTAAATATAAATAGCCTATTTCTTATTTCATTTATTTCGTTTATTCATTTGCAACCAGTAAAAATACTGTAAATACAGAGAAAAACCCTAAAAACCGATACGTTCCTGAGAATCAGACGCGTGAACGAAGACGTTATCGAACTCCAATTCGGGCGTGCAGCATATCAAAACGAAGCTCTCGAAATCTTCTTTCTGAATCAATCATCAGTTTTTACCTAGGAATCAAGGTATTTTTCTTATTTAATTATTTTAATTCGAATTATTTAGTGAATAAAATATGAATTTTTGTCGACGTGATTATTTGAGTGTTTTGATGATTCCATGTTGTAGAGCATGTTTTTCTGGTCAATTTCATATATTATACTTCAAAAATAGGGTTCAATATCATGTAGTAATTGAAGTTTGATTTTCTGAAAATCATTTGAAATTGTGTTCTTGGTGTTCTTGGAGAGTTCTGAGAATCAAACCCAAATTTGAGGGTGATGCAGATTTCAGAATTCGAAGTATAAGTAACCAAAATGCTCAGGTTTTCGTGGTCTTTCTGTTTATGCCATCAAATCATTCAAACGATTCGTAATTTGTAAATTCATAATTTAGGGTTTATCCCCCGAATTAGGGGTTTCTTATTGACTGATTGTTGGATTGTTTTGATGGTATCAATAGCTTCAGTAAGTTTCTTAGAGTCGATTTATGTATAAAAGTTTATTGTTTGATTGCGGAATCATGTAAATCGAAGTTGGCCGGATTTGGAGCATGGTTTCGCCGGATTCCACGGTTGTTCTTGCCGGAATCGATGCTATCGTAATGTTTTGGACGAGATTTGAGGTTGTTTAGAACTTCGGATTGCTAACAAACGTGTTGGTATGAAGAACGAGATCAATCAGTGGTGTTTTGGATGTGTGTGTGGCTCGCCGGATAATTCCGGGGTCACCGGAATTGTCACCGGTTTCTGGGTTTCCCAAAAATCCGGCGACTGTTCTTGGGGACCCGGATTAATTCGGTTGACCCGTTTTTAAACCCAGAAAATGACCCGTTTTTGATTTATTTTCCCCCAAATTTCCCATCTAAATTATGTTTCTGAAAATTCTGTTTTAAAAATAATTCAAAAATCCTGTTTTAATTTCTAAAAATTCATTTTTATTTTGAAAATCATTATTTTAATTCTGAAAATTTATTTTTAATTCAAAAATAAATCCAAATTATTTAATTAAGTAAATTTAGTTGATAATTAATTATTTAATTAGTCAATTAATTTAAATATTAATTGATTAATTAATTTAATTAGTTATTAATTAAATTTAGTTGATTATTTAATTAGATTTAATTATTTATTATTAATTTAAAAATTCTGAAAAATAGTTTCGAGCTTTAAAATATTATTTTCCTGGCTCGATAATTCTTATTTAATTATTAAATGATTAAAAATAGGGTGTTCGAGCCCTATTATTTAATTATTAAATGATTCGGAGACCCGTTTTAATTCCGAAAAATGTTCAAAAATTTATAATAAATAAACCGTTCGTCTGTTTAATACGAAACGAACGCCTCTAGACTCAGAAAAATATTCAACTTTCAATAAAAATACTTTCGAGACCCAAATACTTTTGTTTCGAAAGGTCGCTTATTTCGTAAATCGATTATGAGTCGCATAGTGACTGAAAAATTATATTCTGACCCGATTTCAGTTTTAAACGTATTGGGTCGAACCTTTTGACGAACCGAGTCATATGTATTATGAATTATGTGATACGTGAATTACGTGTTTACATGCTATGTGAATTATGTGCATATGTGAGTCAAGAGTCCTGTGTTTGTCTGTTATAGTTATGTGTGGGTTATCGTATGGGTAGACAATAGGGTTTTGACGTGTAGTTCGTCGAGTAATTATCGTTTAGACGATTAAAGTTGTATCTTTTAATTATAGATGCGAATCTTTCAAGACGATCAGGACCAGATGGAATGGATGTAGGCTAGAGTTGAATTGTATGGAATAATGGGTTGCAGCACTACATGAGCAGCAGATCAGAGATTTAGCGAAGTAAAAGCGGTGATGTTTTGAGACAGAATGTCAGAATAGACGTGTCATTGCGAGTGTGACTAAATGCTAAATCTCAAAGGCAAGTATCCCTATCATCACTTATTGTTCAAGTGATATTTATTTTTAAATTTTATCATGCAAGTATTGCTTTCCCTATTCTCAGTTTAGAATCGATAAATGTTTTACATATCGTTGAATTAAATAATTCTGTTTATGCAAATACTCATCTGCTATTTTATGTTCATAATAGGTAAGTGATTTTACTTATCCAATTATTGGATTTATAAATATTTTGGATTTTTAGAAAGATGATTTGGTTGCGAATATTCCTACCCAAGAATTGGGGGAATAAAATTATTTCGGGTGTCGATATTATGACCCCATTTTAATAAAAAGGTTTTAAGATTGGATCATAATTGCGTAAGTGACCGAGACGGACGGTCCAGCGAAGGGCTATTTCTAAGTGTCATATGGAATATTATGACACAATTTTTACCACAGGCACGTATATTGCCTTTTGTTTGAGTACTCGTGTTTTTGGGGTCACGTTTCTACGAATCATGACCTTGTGCTATCACATGGGCTGATCAGCATGTGATAGTACGTCCGTCGGAGAATGATCCTAATCTAAATTATCATATCATTTTTGATATTCATGGAATAAATGATTTATCAACTGTTTCTGTTTTGGAATAATGGTGAAATGTAGTTTTGATTCAGATTCAGATTTATGCTGATACTTACGTTTTTAAATATCAAAGGTGGTATTAGTATAGATGATTGATGTTGACTTCAGTATGGATGTTGTGAGCATCAAAGTTCGTATTGATATCTAATTTGATATGACAACAAAATAAGTATTAATTTGAAGAGTTCGGTTTTGAGTAAAGTTTATGATTCAATCCATAATCATTGTTTCTTGTTATTATTGTTTACGATATTTCCGTAAACACTGTTTTATGAGTTTGATTCTCGTCAAGATTCAAAGTATTGCTGAAGTATTTCGCTTGAAAATATAAAAAGGGTTTTGAATACAATTAAGGAATCAATTCTGGGGTTCCTCAACTAAAATTTTCTATTTCAGCAATTATTATTTTAAAATGTTCTGCAATATTGCAGATGTCGGTTTTATATCAAAAGACCCTATATATGTCATAATGATCTTGCTGAGCATTTCTTTCGCTCATACTTGCCTGTTTTCAAATTTAACCTCCAGTGAGGATTAGTTTGCGCTATTTAGCTGCGTAATTCGAGGAAGCAAAGAAGAAGCTTTTGGAAGGTGGTTGGTCCAGGGTTTGCGAACTAGTATAAGTTTTATTGTATAAAGTTATTTCTATTATATTATATTATATTATATTATATTATATTATATTATATTATATTATATTATAATATATTATATTATATTATATTATATTATATTATATTATATTATATTATATTATATTATATTATATTATATTATATTATATTATAGTTGTGTATTTTATAGTTGGGCCTAGTATACTTCTTTTCGAAGCTATACTAGGGGGTTTAGCTTTGAGTTTGGAATTTGTTGAAAAGAGTTTTAAAGAGAAAGTGAAAAAAAATTATTTTAGAATTTGGGATTCTTGTTTCTAGAACTGTGACCTTAAAAGATCTTGGATTAATTTGGGGTCATTTATGATAAATATCTTCCGCTGGGATTTATTTATTGATTAAACAGATTAATTTGGATTGAGATTTTATAGTGACGATCAAATCCTCTGACCCCGGATTTGGGGGTGTTACAATTATGCTCTTGTTGCTTCTAAAGCTCAACAATCATAATTATAAGCATGAGACATGAAACATCAGTTGCATAATTAATTTGCTTCTGGTAAGCATTTTGTTCTGCACATGTTTCATTCTCAGCTAGAAGAAATAAGGGAGGGGTTTGAGTGACATCCTTGAACCCGAGGACAATCCTCAAGTTCCCATGTTAATCGAGGAAATTATTTCATGTCAGCTTGTCCTTCTCAAGGACTATTATATAGAGAAGTTATTTGTATTATTTTCATTTGATATCTACAATAATAAAGTGCATAAAATGACTTAGTCTACAGATGATCATTAAATTATGTTCAAGTGATTATTCATAAATATATTCATAATATATATCTCCCACTATTTTTATCAATTCAATAGCCCTAACTATTAATTCGGAAAAAATATTTTCTATATCCTTTCTAGTGAGCCAAGATCCATATTTCACCACGCGTTAGGTTAGCTTTTGCTTTTCTCCTAAAACATGATTATTTGGGTAGACAACATTTGTCAATTATATCAACTATATAACTTTTGGATAACTTGGTGGAACAACATTTGTTCATATTTATCTAATAAATCTCGCCAAACTATATGCCTCTAAGTTCACAATTCTATTGTGGTAACTTAGTTAAGTCAAACCAATTAGTCAAAAGTATCAATATACTTCAACACGTCTCCCACGATAGATGGGAGTACTTCGCTTTGGCGAACCCACTCCTTATCGATCTAGGGTTAACGCATTAGACTTATTGGAAGGCATTTAATCAACTTAATATTAACTTTAGGGTTTTGTTAATTTTAAAACGATCATGATCCCATCATAAAGAGATTCCCAATTTTTCCTTGAAAAAAATACTTCAAAAAATATTCGTCAATGGTTTGATTTCTAGGTAGTGAGGGAGTCACAACGGTCTCGCTTAAAACCCACAACCTTACAAGTTCAAAGAACTCGCTTTTGACAAAATCGTCCCATGTCAGAAATAAAGAAAATTTGTATTTTATTATGTGTTTCATAAACAGGAGAATCTCATAATCGTTTGTTCATTTTAAAATCTTGAATCATTACAGATTTTATCTTGTTTAGCAAGCATGGCATGGGTGTCTTATCTAAAACATACATCCTTAATCTAATTAAGCATGCATCTTTATAAACTACTCTACACATACATTCATCATATGCGCATATATATGTAAAGTGCAATAAATAAATGTGGTTGGTTATGGCTTTATCCTATGTGATCTTTATCAATCTAATGACAAAGATCTAGGTCAATCTAAGGTGGAAAATAAATACAGGCTAACTATTACATGTCTTCTTTCTTGTATTGTTTCCTTGGATGGCCTCCGTGTGGGATTACCCTTGATCTTCAAATCTTCATGTCTTCATGTATATTACAAGAATGAAATATGAAAACTAATCTAATCAACTTACAAGAAGAACTCGAGTTACATTCGAGATTTAATAATTACAAGATTAAATGACATGGAAGCCATATTTGAAAAACTAAAACCATTAACCTAAGGTCATAAGCCATAACCATCCACCATGCTCAATTAACATAAAATAACATGTTAAAACACATAATCTGATCTTAACATATCATACCCATCATGATCTAATCATAAAAAATAAATATTGATAAAATCAGAAAATTCAAAATTAAATCTGATAACATTAAATCGCAGATAACAAGGCCTAAATGACGTCAAACGCCTTACAGATCAGTCGATGATAGCTTTATCTATCAATTACGTTCAGACCCTCGATTCCATATGAAATAGTGTATTCGTTCGCCAAATACGGACACCAGGCACAAATTACAGCAAATCCGCTGCATCCGATTCAGAATCGTATCAAATACGATTCTTATAATAAGAACAAACACAAAACATGTATATATCAGTATATATACAGATTATATAATCATCATATGATTATACAACTCTCATGAATATCATATATTCAAAACATATATATACATATGTATATATAAACATAATAACATGTAAAATATACCAAATCGCATACATAATAGTCATGGAATATTGTATACATCTTATCATCATAAAACCAGTAAACACATAAATGAATTAAACACTTTTCACAAGTAGCTCTGATGCCATTGTTGGGTTTTGAGCACATAAACACAACGGAAACAGTAATTAAAACGTAAAAAATCAGAATTTTCGAAACCCACCGCAGGATCCATGCGAAAAACATATATTTAATTCGTAGATCAGATTGTTTACCTTAAGAAGCTTTACCAATTTGTTGACTAATGGAGATCCAAAACTTGTTCAATCACCACGCATCCTGCTCTCGCGATATACGCTCTATCGGTATCCACACGAATGCTTGAACTCAAGGATTGGATTTGTACTAGCACAAACTCGTTTCTTCTTGCTCTCTCCATCTTCTCTCTTGGTGGCCAGGGTTTTAGTAAAATTCTTGCGTGCAAAATCAGCCACACAAGACATATTATATAGAGAGTAGAAAAACGAATTATAACTCTGAACTAATTAGGAGTTATTATTAATTTGAAATTCCTATTTGTATTATAATTAAGTCTCACTTAATTATTTAACAAATAAATTTCATAATTAATATAAGTAAATTCGAATATCAATATTTATCTAATTAATTAAGTCATACTTAATTAATATTATAAATAATTCAAATTACTTTAATATAATTAAATTCAATTTAAATTAAATAATCCTTCAAGCATTCTTAGTGTGTGACCCTATAGGTTATTATTACATTGGCAACGAATTTTAAATCTAATTTAAAATCGTAAACAATGAGCGGCATCTAGTAATACATCATTGATACCCAAGTAATAATAATTGAATCGGTGATCGATTAAACCTTTTGTGAATAATGTACAATGTAATATAATCCCTTTAACCAAATATTATAGATTAAACTAGAGGCATGTAATGTGTCATCCTCATCATAGTTTAATCCAAGTTTCCTTGATCAATGAGTAGACTATCATATCAAATCAACATTTGAGCGTGGCCACGCATTTCATAGTCTAGCTCACATAAGAGGCCAATAATATCACTCCTAAAATAGGAGGGTTAAATCTCATCTAGATTATTCATATTTCTCATACGATTCATAATATATCCAATGTCCACTTTTATCATTACCTGGTCAAGGATAACTTTTAATGAAATCAATGAATATTAATTCTCGTATAGAAATATAATGACCTCAGTCTAAAGACCATTACATCATTATCACTGTAAGAATTACTTATGACACAACAGACATGTAGAATCTCACATCGGGTCTGTCCAGCACCATGTACATATACATCTGCCTATATTTTTAACTTTAGTATCGTAATACCTATGATCAATGAGATGTGATCATCAGTCAACAAATACACCAGTCTAAATGCATTATTATTGTCCCTTAATAATAATACTCGACTAGGGACCTTTAGGAATATTGATACTATTCTCAAAATCTCATTTCTAAGTCACGTACTTGGAGATATAGAATTGCATATCATATTTCAAGGACATTTATTAATCTAACATTTAGATCACAGTAAATTAAGAATTAATAAATTATCAAGAGAATAGTCGATAGAACATAAACATTAATAATCCTAATGTCTTAAACTAAAATATCATAGTGTTGTCTCTAGGGCACAAACACTAACAAGAACCTGGTCAAAGAGGAGGTCTTGGTTCCTAGAAAGATAGAGTTTACAGGGAAGATGCCTTGAAGATAAAAAATACAAATTCACTGATTGGAATAGGTGAAGATGTTAAAATTCAGGATCTTCAGAAAATAATTTGTGTTCAGATTATTCTTATAATTTTGATGGTGACAAGCCTGAGGAAAAGATGGTGTACTTCCATGATTCTGGAAAAAGGCTAAGAGCGTCTCAAGAATAAATGTTAAATAAATCCTGAAACAAACTTGAATACCTTGTATGTATGCTCTCTGTAAAGAATGCAACTACTGAAAGATGGTCTAAATTTCTGAAAGGCCCAGTTCATGAGAAGCAGAAAGGCATGGCTAAGTCCAAATTCATTCTTAAATATATATTGAAAGTGAAAAAAGTTGCTGACATGCCAAAGTCAGGAGCACAAATTGTTGAACATCTTGGTTCAAAGCTGATTTCTTTGAATCTTTATTCTAAAGATTATGGGTTGATTCAACTGGATGATATAAATTTGAGTAAAAGTAAAATTTTTGTTCTAAAGGCCAATATCTTCCAGATTGATGAATCTTCTCAAGAACTCAAGGATTCCAAGCAAAAGTTATAGACATATTTGAATATAGCAGAAGAGAATATGCTCAGACAATTCTTTGATGAAGCTACAGGACATGCCTGAATTCAAGACTAATGAATAAAGTCTGATACACTGACTGTAAAACTGTATACTTGTTAGTATTTCTGCATTTAGATAGTTTTGACATCATCAAATAGGAACTTGTACATATTTTCATAATGCACAAGTTGGGGGAGATTGTTAGATATAATTTGACTGATGCCATAATTTACTATTAGAGTTTGCCATGAGAGTTTACTACTGAAAAATATCAGGGTTTATCGAACTTAATAAGATTTGACAAATCATAGTTATGATCAGTATTTTTTTTATCAGCATATGTCAAAGATGGATTCCAGGGAGCAATTGATTATATCTAGAAGACTTGATTTGCAGAGATATGTCGAAGTAGGACTTTACTTAATTATAACAATCAATAGTTGAATATGTATTAGGATTCCTTATTTATGTATTCCATATCAATTAGATTGATTGTGTAACTATGTAATATATAAGCACAGATTAGGTTAACACTATATGTGTCGATTACTATTTTATCATTATGTGTAACCTAGCAGCCCTCAAAGATATTTGTTCATTCTTTGAGAAAGTCTTGTAATCAGTTTCTATTCATCAATACAAAACCCGTTACTGTACTTCAAGTTTTAATTCAGATTGATTGTTTATAATGTATTAACCCCCTCTACAGTATATTTAAAGGCCTAACAGAGTGACCCGCATTTACTCAATTGAATTTGATGTGTTCACTCATGAACTTAATGTATAGAACAAATATCATTAAAAGCTCTAAAGCTTAACCTCGTACCTTACAGGTATCACTGTTTTCTCATCTTAGGAACAGATCGAGGGTTACCCCTATAGTAATTTGGTCATCAAGTTGTTCCATTGAACCAAGTTCTTGGGATCTCCAATCAGCAATGGTTGGGTGTCCATCATGATGCCATTAAATAATAGGCTTAAGACTCATCCTTCTCAATGATTTCTCAACCACTTCTCTTGATATTATTCGTTAAAAGTTAAATTTATAATATATAAACTCATAACAGAATTAGAATATTGGTTAAATTATTTCAATTTAAACCGATGAATACTGTTGGACTTGCTATTGGAGCATTAGCTACGTATATATGGCCCATATTTCCCTTACTTGAAAAATTATACATGTAAAATGCATTTGTATCCAATATTTCATTATATAATTTTTTTTATCCAATAATTCAGTAACAATTTTTGTTTCAATTATTATGTTTAGTAACTTGCTTGTAAGTTGTTGAGGCAGTGCGTTTGTGTCCAATATTTATTATAATTTTTTTATGTCCAGTATTTCACTATACAATTTTTTTTTCAATTATTATTTTTAGTAACTTTTTTCTTGTAAGTTGTTGAGGCACACAAGAGAAAACTTGAATATAAAATTAAACTAAAAGAAAATATTTTATGAGACAATCCCTTTCACTCATTCCAAAAATGAGAAGAAAGTTTTGAAATTATTTTCCTTCTCTCCCCCCAAAACTCTTTCGGGCACGCTTGGAGAAGAAATTTAAAAAAAATTCGGTCGGAGGGGTTTATTGCACAAAAACGCTTTTTTTTAGTTGATGCAAACTCACGAAATAATTTCTAATTCAATCATGATTTAAAAAAATATTATCCACTTAAATTTATTCAATAAAGGGAAAATTACATTAATCATTCTTTCCGTTTCAAGATATAAACTTGTTTTTTTTGTAAAAATCATGAATATTAGAAATATATATTGCAAGGATAAAGAGAGAGTAGAGAGAAAATATGTTATTCTTCTCAATTGCCTTTACAAGCTCAACATTGGTGCTATTTATAGGTGTTGGATACATGAACTTAAAAATCCAAAAGTCTCCTAAATAAATACATGAACTTGAAATATTAAAGGTTAAGAAATTGGAGGGCCAAAGGTTTGTTCTAGAAAAATCCAGGGACATCCATGCATAACACTCCCCTTTGGATGTCCATTTTTCAATAATTGTGCCTCGTTAAAATCTTTCTAGGAAAAAAACCCATTGGTAAAAAATCCTTGTAAAGGAAAAAGAATACATCGATTATGAGAGTTATTTTAAGTCTTTAAGTCGGTGCATGCCAATCTTATTTACCAATTTCTCAAAAATTGATGGGGGTAGTGACTTCGTGAATAGATTTGCAAGGTTGTCACTTGAGCGAATCTGTTGGACTTCAATTTCTCCATTCTCTTAAAGACCATGTATGAAGAAAAATTTGGGCGAGATATGTTTAGTATTATCACCTTTGATAAAACTTTTCTTCAACTGCTCGATGCATGCTGTATTGTCTTCGAACATCACTGTCGGGACTGTCCTATCATGATGCATGCCACATGACTCCCGAATATGCTGACATATTGATCTCAACCAGACACATTCTCGACTAGTTTCATGGATTGCAAGGATTTCTGCATGATTAGAAGAGGTAGCAGCCAAAGATTATTTTATGAATCACCATGAGATGGTTGTATCCCCATAAGTGAACAAATAACTTGTTTGGATCGAGCTTTATCTGGATCAGATTCCTGCATCTGCATAACCTGTTAGTACTTCTTTAGATTTATTAGAATAAAATAATCTCATATCAGTTGTGCCTTGAAGGTCGTGTATTAGTAGCAAGATACATAAATGCACCGATAGCGCTAAGATATGGTACTTAAGGACCAAGTAATTCTTCATTTTCTTCCCTTGGTCGATAAACATCCTTTTTACTATCAAGTGATCGAACAACCATTGGAGAACTAAATGGATGTAATTTGATTATGTAAAAACGTTTAAGGACTTTCTCAGTATAAGTTGATTGGTGCAGAAAAATTCCATCTATTAAGTGCTCAACTTGTAATCCAAGGCAAAGTTTTGTTTTCCCAAGATCTTTCATTTCAAATTCTGCCTTAAGATAATTAATTGTTTTCTGGAGCTCTTCAGGAGTTCCAATTATATTTAAATCATCAACATACACAACAACAATAACAAATAAAGACTCGATCTTCTTTATGAATACACATGGACAAATGGGATCATTTATGTATCGTTCCCCTAACAAGTACTCGCTTAACCTTTGGTACCACATTCGACCAGACTGTTTTAATCCATATATTGACCTTTGTGACTTGATCGTATAAAGATCGCGAGGATGTGAACTCGATGCTTCTGGTATTCAGAATCCTTCAGGGATTCTCATTTATATGTCTTTATCAAGGGAACCATACAAATATGTTGTCACAACATCCATTAGACACATATCTAACCTTTCAATTACTGAAAGACTAATAAGATAATGGAAGGTCGTTCCATCCATAACAGGAGAATATGTTTTCTCATAGTCAATGTCTGGTCTCTGCGAAAAACCTTGAGCAACTAGACGAGCATTGTATCTTATGATTTCATTTTTATCATTTCTCTTTCGCACAAATACCCATTTAAAACCAACGGGTTTTGTCCCTTTAGGTGTTCGAACTACGGGTCCAAAAATATTATGTTTATTAAATGAGCTCAATTCATTTTCAATTGCTTCTTTCCACTTTGGCCAATCACTTCTACATCAACATTCATCGACGGATTTTGGTTCAAGATCATCGTTTTCAATCATTATATCGAGCGCTACATTATATACAAAAATTTCGTCGATGGTAGTGTCATTTCGGTTCCATCTCTTTCCTGTGACAACATAATTTATTGAGATCTCTTCACTTTCTATATTTTCAGGTACCTGTTCCTCTTCTAAGGTTTCATCTATTGTGTCACAGGTCACTTGAGGAGTGTCTTCTGGAGAATTTATTTCCTCTATTTGGGCATCTCCACTCTTTGCTCCTTTTCTTTTCCGAGGGTTTTTATTTTTTGAACCAATCGGCCTTCCTCGCTTCATGTGAGGCACTGATTCACTTGCTTTAATTATTTGTCTTTCTGGGACTTCTATTTTTCCAAGAGCATTTTCAGCTGGTATGTGTGACTTGGTCACTCTATTTATATCAGTGAATGCATCAGGCAATTAATTCGCAATGCCTTGTAGATGAATTATTTTTTGAACTTCCAGTCCACATTGATTTGTACGAGGATTATAAGTATTCAATGGTGATGCATTCCATGTAATTTATTTTTTCAGTTGTTTATTTTCTCCCCCTGTTCTAAGAATAATCTTATTCTCTCCCCCCTAATCCAGGGAAAACTGTTTCATCAAAATGACAATCAACAAATCTTGATGTGAGAATTTCACCTGTCAATGGTTCAAGATATTTTATTATAGAGGGAGATTCATAGCCAATATATATTCCTAATCTTCTATGGGAACCCATCTTTGTTCATTGTGGTGGAGAAATTGGGACATATACCGCACATCCAAAAGTTCTTAGATGAGAAATATCAGGCTCTCTTCTAGAACACAATTATAAGGGAGAAAATTTATGATAATTTATAGGTCTAATGCGTACAAGTGCTGCTGCGTGCAAAATAGCATGCATGATTCTTCTAGAGCATTCTGTGTACGAACATGAGCGACATGATGTTCAATATTGATTCCAATTGACACACAGTACTCATTGAAATCTTGTGATGTGAATTCTCCAACATTATCTAAACCGATCGTACCGATATTATGATCTGGAAATTGTGCTCTTAATCGAATAACTTGGGCAAGTAATCTTGCAAATGCCAGGTTGCGAGAAGATAATAAACACACATGTGACCACCGTGTTGATGCATCAATTAATACCATAAAATATTTAAATGGTCCACATGATGGGTGAATGGGCCCACATATATTACCCTGACTCCTTTCTAAAAACTTAGGAGATTCAGTTCCAACTTTTGCCAAAGAAGGCTTGATAATTAATTTTCCTTGTGAACAAGCAGTACACGAGAATTCATTAGATTGAAAAATCTTTTTGATTTTTTAAGGGATGCCCATGTGAGTTTTCAATAATTCTCTACATCATAATTGAACCCTGATGTCCCAACCGGTCATGCCAAATAATAAAATTATTTGTATCGATAAACTTCTGGTTTATAATAGCATTTGGTTCAATTGTACGAATATTTGTATAGTATAATTCGGAAGCAAAGGTGGGTAGTTGTTCCTTAACACTTTTCTTACCCGAGATGATGCATGTGATATAAAGGAATTCTTTATCCTTTTTATTTATTGTTTCAACATGATACCCATTTCTGCGGATATCTTTGAAGCTTAATAATTTTTTTATGAATTTGGAGAGAATAATGCATCATCTAAAACAAATTTTGTTCCTCTAGGTAACAAAAAATAAGCTCTTCCGGAGCCTTCAATTATATTTATAGTTCCGGAAATTGTATTAACATTACCAGTACATTTTTTGCAAATAAGTAAAGTATTTTTCATTTCTAATAATGGTGTGAGTAGTTGCACTATCCACAAGACAAATATCTTCATTTAATATGTGACCAACGCAAGAATGAGAAATATCCATAATACTTCAAATAAGAATACATAGAATTAGTAACTTGGTGATAATGATTAAATAGATAAAATATCTTACATATAATAAAAATAAACTTTTCAAACAAACAATTATTCATAACATATATGTATCATTCTTATTGTTGTTTTCTTCAGGGTTTTCATAAAAAACAGTCACATCTAAAAGTGTCATGTCAGAGGGGTTGTACTCGGGTTCTTCATTCTAGAAAGCTAAGTTTACTTCAACAATCTTTCCTTTCTCCTTCTGGGATGCTTTGTATAGATCAACTAAGTGTTTAGGCGTACGACAGGTACGTGACCAATGACCCTTCATACCGCATCTATAGCAAACATTCTCAGCATTCTTTTGTCCCCTCTTATCTTTCTCCACCCTTTCGTTATTTTTTACCAACTTCGGGTTGTAGTTTGATTTTCCTTGTTTAAAATAACAGTTGTTCCTTACTTGATTTCCTCGACCGCGTCCACGTCCACGACCACGTCCACCACCATGTCCTCGCTCAAAATTATAAATTGCCACATTCACTTCAGGGAAATGGCGAGAGCCAGTTGGGAGACACTCATGATTCTTCATTAAAAGCTTGTTATTTTGTTCAGCAACTAGAAGATAAGAAATTAAATCTAAATATTTTATAAAACCATTTTCATGGTATTGTTGCTGGAGGAGTACATTTGAGGCGTGAAAAATTGAATAAGTTTTTTCCAAGATGTCTGCGTCAGTAATATTTTCTCCGCAAATTTTTAGTTGAGGGCGGATTCTAAAAAGTACGGAATTATATTCACTAACGGTTTTAAAATTTTTAAGTCTCAAATGCATCTAGTCATGTCGAGCTTTTGGAAGAATCATAGTGTTTTGGTGATCATATCTATCTTTTAAATTTTTCCAAAGTTCAACTGGATCTTTCACAGTAAGGTATTCAGTTTTAAGTCCATCATGGAGATGACGACGGAGAAAAATCATTGCTTTTGCGCGGTTTGATTCAGATTCTTTGTTTCCCTCTTTAATAGTGTCTCCCAGGCCTTGTGCGGCCAAATGAATTTAACGTCTAGTATCCACGACAAATAATTCTTTCCGGCAATATCAAGAGCCTCCAATTCAAGTTTGGTGAAATTTGACATATTTGAAACTACACCATTTATAAAATGTTAAAAGAAATGTACATATAATTTTTAATAATTTTATTAAGCATAGTTGACACACATTAATTACTAAGCAGGAGAAATATGTGATTATATATATCCTTTTATTATACTTACATGTACAATAAAGTTCCAAAAAACACAAATAAACACATTTAAGCAACATGTATCATATCGGAAAATGACTGTCAGTTTGTTGATATGTCATGTGTACATGATTTCGGCTAATAGATTATGGTTTATTTATAATTCTAGTTCATTCACAAAGAAACAATGTTGAACAATACAATATAAAAGAAAATTTATAAGTCTGAACAAGCTTAATGTGTAGCAAAGTGTCAAGGAATAATATAATATGCGCGAAAACAAAAGATATCATACATAAACTGGGGAGCAAGAAGATCAATACCAATTAAAACGAAAGTGATGAATACCAAAAATATGGCACAAATTTCTTTAAAAAAAACAGAATATGTAATGATCACATGCTTAAGGATACAGAAAACATGCATGTAATTTACTCAAAGATATGTATTGCTCATGATATGTACATATTAACTTTTACAATGAAAAATAATAACAAATCATATACACAACTCATTTCCATACTATACACAACCATATTATCTTTTGCATATATGATCATACCTAAAAGATAAAATACATCTTTAACTTGGTTGGAACTCTAGAAGAAAACTTTTAGAGCAAACTAGTGTTGATATAACGTATTAAAAATATATATTGCAATAAAGAGAGAGGAGAGAGAAAATATGTTATTTTTCTCAATTGCATTTACAAACTCAATGTGCTATTTATAGATGTTGGATACGTTAACTTGAAAATCCAAAAGTCTATTAAATAAATGTATGAACTTGAAATATTAAAGGTCAAGGAATTGGTAGGCAAAATGTTTTTTCTAGAAAAATTCACATACATCCATTCATAATAATGAAAATATAGTATATCATTTTATTTTAGACCTCACTGCTAAGGTGCTTGTTACATTCATTGAAATCAGTAGCGAGGATCAAAGTTTTGGATATAATCGGGTTTATTACATATAAGGTATAATTTCAAAAAATTTATAAATTATAAGAGTTAATAATATTTTTAAAATTAGAAAACTTGTTCGTCAAAAAAATTATAACAAAGCAATTTAATTGAATACAGATATTTGTGGCCAAAAAAGGAAAAAAAAACAGATATTTATGTATTAGGTCCTTCTTTTATTTCAATATGTAAAATTATTTACCATAAAATAAAAATAGCTTTTTTATGGCATTAAAAATCCATTTTATAAAATTAAGTTGAAAGTCGTCCGGAAATTCTAATCGCATTAGTGTTTTTTCCCTTCACTAAATCAAGTTTGAATAGGTAATTAAGAAAATATACCAATTAAAATTCCTTTACCAACCGAAATTAGTATTCAGCTCCCTCTAATTAACCCTATATAAACCTCTTAACCCCAAAGCAAATCTTCACACCACCTCACAAGTTACGATTTTTCCTACTCTCTTGAGCCCTCTGCATAACGTAGACGTTCTTTAACTCTCTCTATAAATCGATCTCAATCAACAATGTCTTCTGAGTCAAAGATGATTGTGTTGAGGAGTTCAGATAACGAGACTTTCGAGGTGGAAGAAGCGGTGGCTCTCGAGTCTCAGACAATCAAACACATGATTGAAGATGACTGCGCCAACACAACTATTCCTATTCCCAATGTAACGAGTAATATTTTGGCTAAAGTTCTTGAGTATTGTAAGGAACATGTTACGTCTCCTAAAGGTGATGAGCAGGCTGCGAAGGATGATGAACTGAAGAAGTTCGATGCAGAGTTTGTGAAGGTTGATCAGAGTGTTCTGTTTGATCTTATTCTGGCTGCAAATTATCTCAACATCAAGAGCCTTTTGGATTTGACGTGCCAGACTGTAGCTAATATGATCAAGGGGAAAACACCCGAGGAGATCAGGAAAACTTTCAATATCAAGAATGACTTCACTCCTGAGGAAGAAGAAGCGGTTCGTAGGGAGAATGCTTGGGCCTTTGAATGAACCTAACCATGGAAGATTGCTGAAGCGTCAGTACTTGCTTAGGATTTATTTTTGGTTTAAAGTTACATATTATGTTTTTCGGATTTTGGTTGGTAAACTCAGGCACAGTTCGATGTTTCTTTTTTGCTTTCTGAATAATATTGTTCTTTTTGCTATGACATCTTTTTTTCATATATCAACTATAAAACTAAGAAACAGAAGCAAAACCTAAATACTGATACAAATCTATATGGAAAACTAAAGCGAGTTTAAGGGAGGAACATATAACTTTTTTTTACATAAGCACATATAATAATAGCTTTATACATGTCATGTCACAGTTTAGTCACAATAACAATGAAAAGCCAAAAGTCTGATCCATACATGAATGGCATAAATTATATAGCTAGTGATCCTTTTTAGTTTGCTAGTTAAATTCAATGAAGAATTGAAACTCTTCTGGTGCTGAATCTTTGCCGTTTGTTTGCTTAGAGGGAGCGCAATTGGTTTTTTAGTCTTTCAAATTTTAGATTTACAATGTCAATCATTAATAGAATGATGATATGGACTGACTGGCGCTTAATGACTTGAATAATGGGGTAATCTTGTTTGTTTGCCTCTTAAAAAGATTGAACGCACATATCTGTGTTAAAAAAATTTGGTTCAGGTTACTTAAACAAAAAAAGCCAGCATCGTTTCAGTTGACAGCTCGTGACATCTGTGTTTCCATTTAAAACAAGGGACATTCAAGTGACAGTTTTTGTAAGAATTGACGACAATCGTTGCTTATTTAGGAGTTTCTATGTAGTTTTGTCTCATGATGCTCCTGATTCGACTCGGTATTTGTTGAAGCTCCTGATGATTGTGATGATAAAGATCAGAGCAGAGCTTTGAGGAGGTCAATGCAGTACTCTGTAATGCTGAATGAGGAACACCAGCTTTGCTAGAGGTTATAAGAAAAGAGATATTCGAACTGGGTTTTCTAAACGATGGACATAATTATTTGACTGCTGGGTGCGTCGGTGGGAGATCAAGAACACTGGTGGCATAATGCATCATAAGAACTCCATGTAATATAAATTTTGGATAAAAACCGGCATGGATTATGTCATTTGTACCTCGTGGATGCAATATTATTTTATCTTTCGATTAAAAATTAAACAACGAATAACAATATAATTGTCAATGATAGGTTACATACAAAATAATTTGAAGGCAATTGCAATTACGATCATAGAACTTGAGAAACTCTCCTGGAAGTTTGCTTCTAATGAGCTAAGCAACTGAGAGCTCTAATACCAAGATCGATATTACCAGTGTCATGTTTACAAATAGTATCAGTGTCATGTTTTGCAGGTATCTGCATTAATTATATCTTTACCGAATTCTGCTTTGATGACCGTTGCAAGAACTAAGCTGACTGCTGCAACTTTTGTGAACTCCTATTTGATTTTGTGTCTTGTAACTTGCTGTCAACGTAGCTTTATCATTTCTTCGCGAACTTGAAGAGGAGCTGTGATAGTAAACAAAAGTTGACTGACAATTACATACTTTTACACTTTCCCATGTGGAATTCGACCTCCACCATCTCCGCCATAATATGGTGTATATGGTGCTGGATCCCATATCCCATAATCATCGAGGTCAACTTCAGATTGAACCTTTTTTGGTCTTTGAGATACGTGTGGTGGTGATGGCAGTGATGGTTCTGCTTCTGTTGATGGCTGTTGTGTTGTTTCGGCGTACAATGATGTACCTGGCATCAACAACATTATTATAAGAACTATTGTCATGCATAATCTGTTCATCACCCACCAAAGGCTAGAGCTAGGCAGTTTTTGGAAGGTTGGACTCATGGATAAGATGCTCTGAAATGAATTTTCACGATGTAGCATGTACACAGTACATATATGATTTAGACTATTCCTTAAACAAGAATTCGTGTTCATGCTTTTTGGATGAAGTCATGATGCTTGCATGAACTACAAAGTTAGTGGTCATCACAAGTTGAACAACTTGCATTGTCTTAGCTTAATTTTTGTGTTTACTCGCTGTGTTAGGACACATTTAGGTAGGTTCTTTCCTTGGGAAGTGGAGGCACTCGAATTTAATGACTTGATTTGGTAAATGCAACTCAACCTTCTAAGATTAGCGTTTACCAATCACATGAGTTGTATCTTACTAGTAATACTTGAAATTAATAAGGATTTAACCACGGAAGAATCTCATATGCACCTGTGTTTTGATTAGTGGTGAAATTGTAGTGTATCCTGTTTCACAATTGTCATTTTTTTTTACTAATTACACAATTGCTATTTAATACTCCCTCCATCTAGGGTTGCACATGGGTCATATTAGGGGTGTTCATGGGTCGGGTTGGCCAGGTTGGAGGCGTTTTTACGACCCAACCCAATTAAATCGGTTTGAAATTTTTCGACCCAACCCGTAAAATATAAAATCGTAACCCAACCCGTCGTACATCGGTTTGGGTCGGGTTGGGTTGGTTTGAACGGATTGAATAATTATATAAAAAAAAGTTTCAATACCATATATAATTGATAATTTCGAATAGTAGAACTTACGATTATAGTACTATTCTTTAAATTTGATTAAATTGAAATTTTAGTGATGTATATCATGTCGTAAATCATATACACATACACGAAATGTAACTATAAATGAAAATAATTATATTGTATAATATACAATTGCATATAATATATAAATTATATTTAAATTATCGAACGAGACTTAAGTTAAATCGGGTTGGGTTGGGTTGGCCGAAAAAAACTTGAACCCGTACCCAACCCATTTAATGCGGTTTGAAATTTTTTTAACCCAACCATGGATCGGGTTTTTTTAAAACGGTTTAATCGGCCTAAAAGAGGGTTGGGTTGGGTCGGTTTGATCGGGTTGACGAACCCATGAACACCCCTAGGTCATATGCCCTCAATTTCGGGATTAAGAAAAGAGGACTTCGATTAATCTAATAATAACATTAATCTAATAATAATAACAAATAAAATAAACTCCGATTAAACACTAACATGATCTAAATAAGATTAAGTATGGGACAAGATTACAACTACCAACCAGAATAAATATATTACAACCCAAAATAATAATAAATTCAAATTTATTCGATTCTGACATGAAACTAGACAGATAACCCAATGTATCTGATCCAACTTATGCAATCCTTCCAACTCAACGCTTGCTCTCACACACACAGCTACCTGCTATAGCATCTGGTAGCCTACGACACGGTAAGGACCGCCAGGAACGCTCTTGAGAGCGGTGCGCCTAAGTCTGGCCATATTCTTTCTTAACTGTCTTGGTTAGATCAAAGCAAAATATATGAGTAAAGAAGCTCTAGCAAGTAACTATATAAAACAGCTCTATAAATCAATAACATTAGAAATGGCAGTTTTTGAGGCATTCTACTTTTAAACTTCTAGGTGGCAGATCTCTATCTTTGATTATGAAAAGGCTATGGAGAAAGGTTTGGGCTTTCAAGAATCAAGGCTCAGGTTAGGGTGAAAGCCGACATTCATCACAAATCATTAGCAGGACTTTAAAGTGTTTCTCAACATAAGAAAATAATCAATCAAACTTTGAAACTTATCATCAACGTAAAGTGACAGGGTTCACAACATTACAACCAAAACGAAGACTTGAGTTGTTCCATTTCATTTTAATTCATCTTTTAAAGAATAAGGAGCAACTGCTCAAAGAATGTAAATATTTTCATCTTTATAGAGTATAAGGGAACCCTTGATTGGAATATCTATCTTTAAATTATAATACGGGTGATCAGCCCGTACCGACCTCCATCTGGTCGTTATAGTACCTATGGCATTATAGCCTTATATTGGACTAGCCCCGCTAGCCTCTTATATGACTGGACTAGTCCCACTAGCCTCTTACGTCTCTATCCAATCCATCAGGAATTCGTTTGGAAAACCTTTGTATTGGAAGAAGGAAAAGAGTTGACTAGATTCATTTTAAAATTACCAAGAATGTGAAATTATTTGGACTCATTCAAGTCGAAAATCATTCTTAAGTTCAATTTAAGATTTTAAGGAAAGTGAATGAATCTAACGTAAACAGGGATCAATACTAAGGAATGGGATCAAATGACAAATAGGGTATACTAGTTCCAAGTTAGAATAGTTTTAAAGATCAACACATGACAGGGTCCATGGTTATCGAAGAATCCAGATTGATCAAGACATTATGTAAGGAAGATCATAAAGGTTCTTTTAAGGTTTACGATAACATAAGATAACAAAGGAAATAATACGATATTTAGGGTATGAGTCAACAGGGTTACTATAAAGGGTCGAACCGGGTTTGATATCAAGTTGTCATAAGAACAATATCAGGGTTTCTCATAATCAATAACAGGTATATCACAATTTTAATAAAAGACTCTATTTAATCATGGCATCAATTATTTTCTCTCTATAAACAATTCATAAGAGAAGGCAGAGTTACTTGCCTTAAATCGTTATCCTGCTTAACAGTTATAGAGCTGCTGCCACCTAAGATTCCTTTTCCTTTTCTAGCCTGAATGCCTCCATTATCTGAATCTGAAATTCAAACAGAAATCCCTAATTAGCAACTTATTCGATACTCGACGTTTCTCAGAACGTCTAACGATTACCCCTTATCGTAATAAACCTTAAAATATATACTCAATCATATTCACATAACACGTATTACGATATACTCGTATACTCCAAATTTACAAATAATCATTGAATCACATATCACGACACAACCATAACAAGTAGCATGCAAAACCTTATACCCAAAACTCTATACTTGAGTTATAATAACAATTTGTATAACCCTCCACCAAAACGACTTATTCATCCCTTCTTAATCCACAAAATTTGAACCAAAACTATACAGTACACTCAATAATTCCTACTAACTTAACATGCATCCATATATCTTTACATTTATAATTCTAAATTAATGTCCAAGCCTCATTATAACTTAAATTCAATAGACGACTTCATAACACTTAATTATCACCAAAAACTATTAGGACGAAAACACACGCTAAATATACACGCAAGTATATGCGTTCGCAAGTAATATATATTTCTTTCTAGTTCGTTCCCACAGAGACTGGTTTAGGTTAAATTCAATTTATGTACTTATGCAACAATGGTATGGCTAGCGTTCAATGCTAAGACAAATAACAAATTGGTTTTTGATTAAAACTAAGAGATTATACTAAATAGCATTAACTAAGAGAATTGAGGTTGAATTACTTATATGAAATAAACATGAGATTCTAAGTTCATTACTACTTCATTCAAAGTCATTGCACTTAACTTTAGCATGTAATGTTTATGACAACTAATTAGAGTACACGAAACTAGTAAATGCCAATTTCGTTGAACGAATACCCTACTACCAGACATCCACAAAAGAGATAGAATCTGAATAGACACCAAATATGTTGAAACCCTATATGTCTATAGAATTTGACAACATAAAGGTTTAATGCACAAGTTATCTATCTTGATTACATATGGCAAGTAAGATGGTTAAAATTACCTACGAATCATGCATAACAATTATACATGAACCTATGCTAGCATGGCAAGTTCTAAACCTCTATATTCATTTTCGCTTCATTAGAGATTAACACGCTAGCTTATATGTTAGCTATACACATAAGACAAATAAGCACAACCAATACTAGGATATCAATCAATCACCACACACCAAGATATCGAAACAATTAACTATAGAAATTCATAAGTAAATTCGTTAGAAACCTACAATAACGATTAGTTCATAATCGAACTCATCATCACCATGGGTTCCAATAAAAGCATGATATAAAACAATATAAGAGTATTAGGGTTCAAAAAATAAATCGAAAATAAACATCTGAGTATCAATTATATTAAAGAAAATAAAAGTCTTCTTCTCCGTAGCCGTCTCGTGCTCTTCTAAGTCTTCATATTGCTCTCCCAGGTCTCCTTGTTGTTAAAAACGTCTTTTTATTGGATATATATAGACTTCTAGTAGACTAGGGCTTCATATCTCTCAAAAATCAAGTAAAAACAGGATTCTGCTGATCACGACCCACAGGGCCGCCCCTGTGACGGCCTCAACCCCGGGGTCAGGAGTTGACGTCATCAACAATTACCATAACAAACATAATATAATCAATTCCATGATAGAATATAAATACGACCCCTAATTCCATGATCTTTTCCAGGTTTAAGTATGACTTAGGTTACTCAACTAACACAACTCAAATTACCTTACACAATCCTGACCACTAATTTAATGCAGCAACTCAACAGACCTCATCTGGTCTGAACACAACTACCTCAGAGGAGTCTGACTCGAAAGGAGATGGAACTCTGCCCTGACTATCGCGCAAGAATCACCTAGGCATCTGCAATACATATAAAATATTCTGCAAGGGTGAGCAATTGCTTGCTCAGCAGCACCACTATATGAATAACAAGTAAAACAGTTTAAAGTAAAGCAGTTATAGGAATATAATTCTCAACTCGCTTAGAAAACAAGTAAACATTCATAAACTGGATATCAAAACTAGCATGCTCTGTAAAATAACAACATTAGTAGTGTGCTTTGTAAAAATACCAGAGTTCAATTTCAGCATGCTATTTTCTTTCCAAAATCACTGTCCATTGCTGGACCCATAAATCACCTGTCCCGTTACGGGGACCGTAAACCATTTGTTCCGTTACGGGAACCATTAAACCTTTATCAGATATAAAAGTGGATGAATTTTAGGGACAGCGGATCAGTCTATCCCACCACAAATTTCGTTCCGGAACTCAGAGACTAGCTAGGTCTCTGTCATGCTGGACTAAGCGGCCTACCAATGCGCACATCCGACTTAGCCTCTTACGCAACCATGCTGGGCCGTTACCTAATAACGGACCTCTTACGCCACTGACCATCCAATATATGATTTATTTTTATCCAGTTTCCAAAATCATTTACACCTATCTCTTTTTAAACGATTACAACACACATTCTAAAAATCCCTTTTTCAATTTTAATCACAATCTAGAGATAGGCATTTTCAGAAATTACTTTTTCCCCAAAACCTCATTTAGTAAAACATATTTAAATACGGGGAATACGTAACTTAAAACATTCTGTTCCAGTACATAATTTAAATCAACAACTATTCATATATACTGAACTGTAAAAGATTAGTTCAGGGGTACTTGGCTTGCAGAGCTTACGACTATCTCTGGTTGACCTTTGACTGACTTGAACACTCGGCTTTATCGCTTTACAATCAGACTATCCTGGATCCGACTTCAATGCTCAGGTCCTTCGCTTAGGAACCTCGCTGCGCTTGTCGACTAATCACTAGGTCAATTTAATTCGATATCAACACTTGAGTCCTTCGACTAGAACCTAGAGAGCCGAAATACCCTACGTTAGACGTCTAGGTATGCTTGACATATCCTCAATAACACATCTACCCATTCGACATCAAATCCCGACTCGTAATTACACATATTATAATAACACACACAACAATTAGGGTTCATATTCATGAAAAATAGGTTCGGTGTTAGTTTTCGGAAAAATACATATACTCGTCATTTTGCAAAAATTAGGGTTATTACTTTTTAGCAAAACAGTTCACCACCACATACAATCAAATTTCGTATACAACACACACATATATATATGTATATTTATATACTCGTTCGACGGCCCGATAATTGCTGGATATGCTCCCATATCTCCGTAGTTCAATTTCTCGGAAATTTCACTGATAATCAAATCAAATTCCCGCACGGTAAGTATATTTAATCACGAATATTATTCATTTAATACCTGCATAGAACAGAATTAAAAATTAATAAAATATTAAGTTCCCTGCACACAAATTGCGCACAAACACACAACCGCGCGTGCAATTCACGCGCCACCAGAACCATCCCAAAACTGAAACAACCACAGACCGGAACAATTACACAGACAATACACACAGAAATACAATGGCGGAACACCAAAATCGATCCACAGCCTCACCTTAACAGTTCAACAGCGGCAACACACACACACACGATGCATACATACACACGCGCGTGCGTGTATAGATACCGCCACCAAAACTGAATCAAGGCGGCGATGTCACCGAGAGGAAGAAAACAGCGACCAAGAAACCGGATACAACAGGACTCCGGCGGCCAGAATCACCGAGAGGAAGGGGCAGAGCACAAAGAGGCAAGAGGAGATAGAGAGATGTAGAGAATCGCAGGAGAAATCAGAGAGGGAGCGAGAAGAGATTTAGCAATTGAGAGATTGTAACCCGATGCTGTGATTGTGTGTTTCTTAGATATACATAAATATTTTTCTTCCAATCAGTAGAAGACACGCACAAAATGAAATGCTGGGGGTTATACACGTGTCCCTCCTCTTATTTGGACCGCATATTAATCTCACTTCTGAAATTTAATGAATAATGTGCGAACGATAATAATCCAAAAATTTAACAAACTAGTTTTTAAAATTTTATAAATATCATGAAGTTTATAAGAACATAAATTTTGAAATTTTTAAACGATTTCTAAAACGCAACTGGTACCCGCTTTTTAACAATTAACGAAATAACGCGCGTGTGAAATTAATCCCGAAAATTCCCAAAATAATTTTAAAATTCTCAGAATAATACGAACTTAATCAAATATAAGTTTCATCATTTTTGAAGATTTCCATAATTAAATATGGATTTATCATTAAACACACTCAGAAAATCATTTAAAAATAAATAATTAATGAAATATTGATTTCTCAATTTTATAAAGTCCTAGAAATAATTATTGAAATTATAAAGTCATAAAAACAATTTTAGAGATAATCCAATTATTTATGGAAATAAAACTACAGTAATACCATTTCTAACAACGGTACAAAATCATGCAATTCCTTAATTAACCACGCAATTTAATTCCATACATTAGTAATCACATACACATAGTAACAGAGTGATAACCCACTGACTGAACCCACACAAATATTTTATTTAATTATTTATTCCATAATTACACATTTAAATAATAATAAAAATATACGGGTCGTTATAGCCCCGCCTTGCGCGCGGGCGCGCGCTGTTTCAAACCTTCTAGAGCGGCCGCCCCGCATTCAATGCGGGCGCGCCGTGCTACTGTTCTTTCAGCGCGGCCTCCCCGCTTCCCAGCGCGGGCGCGCCGTGCTTCTGGATTTTTTTGATCCAATTTCTTGTTTTTGATGTACGTTGAGTTTTGGCTGTCAGAATTTGACGATCCAATAGTCCACGCGAAACTTTTGAGATGCTCTTCAACATGAGAAGGGGCGTGGCATCCGATTCTGATCTCCTTGAAACATATTACCTTGAAAAGCTCAATTAATCATCCAATTAATGCCTATAATGCACAAACACAAAAACACATCAAAAATACCGACAACTTGAGTCCAAAAAATCAACTTAAGCTTGTAATGAAGCGTTACAAGTAGATCTAAAATTCACTTATCACACCCCAAAACTTGAATCAGTGCTTTTTCTCAAGCATAAACAGACTCTAAACTACAAAACGAACCTAATGCATGAATGCAACTACGTGAATACAACTAAATGATGATGTAATTGATTCCCTCATAATAACCAATACCAATTGAATAAACCAATGCCTCTACGAATGCACTGACTCAAAACAGAGCTCGAATAAATCCCACAAACCAACTCACAAACCAGAAACGTGTGTGGGATGCTTAACATATATACAATCGATACTAGATCAATAACCGTAACTTATCTTTCATCAAAATAATCACAATTTTATAAACAGAATATATGTTAAATGCATAATGACTCACAACACCTCCTTTCTACTAGAGTTATACAAGGATTCATGTTATTATTGAACACATAATAAAGATGCTTATTTGATCGTGCAATGAATGAGGTCCCCAAAAGACTTATGCAATAATACCCATGTAGCGTGCGTTAGGTTAGCGGATCTCAGACTATAAAAGTCTTAGGTCACTAGGCACAAAGTCCCCTAGAACTTAATAACTCGAGTATTAAAGAGCTCACTCTTGATCAATTATGCATAAACATAAATTTTTTTATTTTCTCCTTTTCTCTTTTTTTGATCTTTTCTCTGATTTTTTTCTTTTTCTGAATGAGTGTGTTTCACTCCATCTCATTCAACCCTAGACTATTCATAAAATATGAGCCGGCTACTAGCCATTAGATGTCTAGCCTTATTCACAACTAGCAATGAAATCCAAGTTTTTTTCCAGATTAAAATTCAGTTTTCTTTTACAATTAAGAGAATACCAAAAATTATAATATAATCAAGTGATTAAATATTAACAAATAACAAATATGATCATGATCTAGCTCAAAAGCAATCCTATAAGACTTTGTGAAAAAAAATCCTGGCATGCAAATCAATTCATTAGACTTAAACAACCCTCTATTCGTCATCACTACACTCAAATCAACATCAACTTATCAGATAGCAATAGCTCAACCTAAGGGATCATGTTGTATGCATGCACATGCAACTATATAAACTCACATAAAAACACAAACAAACATGTCCTATATAAACAACCATGCAAAAATATGAATGAAGTACAACTAAACATGCAACATGAATTATGAATCTATATGGACACACACAAACTAATCCTTATATTATCACCCCCAAACTTAAAATTTTCAATGTCCTCACTGAAGGTAATAATAAGGATTTTAGGCATACCTACTTAGCGGGAGGATTATCCTCTTCGGGTGGAGAATCAGGTGGCCAATCAACCTAGACACCAGTGTCTCGGAAAATAATACCACAAGCGTGTGTCAAATCTTCAGCAAAACGTCGGTGGATGTCATGCATAGCCTCGATACACCGAATCAACCTTCTATACCGCGCATCACCAAAACCAAACCTATCAAATATATGTGGTACACGAGAGGGACCATCTGTAAACACGAGAGGAACCGACCGGTCACCCTTGAGATTTTCATAGATATATTCCAACCCTTTGTCAGGGGGTGCACCTAAGAATGCATAACTCAAGTGATTTGGTAGTGGTTTGAGCTCAAGTGTGGGAGCTTCTTCAATAGATGACTCAAGACGCTCCTGAGAAATTTTCAGCTCTGCTAACCCAAGAGAATCGAATGGCATATCCAACTTCCTCTTCCATGGAGGTGCGTTCAAAACATGTAGTTGCTCTACTCCTTCTTCATCTTCAATAACTGATTCCCCTATTAAGGATCTCTCTAAGGTATCTGATCTTAACAATTGCTCAAGCTCTGAATTCATGACAGAGTCGACCTGCTCTACTTTAAAGCACTGCTCTTTATCTGTGGGAAACTTTATTGCCTTGAATACATTAAAAGTGACCTTTTGATCTTGAACCTTCATCGTAAGCTCTCGTTTTTGCAACATCAATCATAGTTCAGCCTGTAGCCAAAAATGGTCTTCCCAAGATAATGGGAATCTTTTTATCCTCCTCAAAGTCTAGAATGACAAAATCAGCAAAGAAGATGAGATTATCCACCTTAACCAAGATATCCCCCACTACTCCTCGCAGATAAGTGATGGAAAGGTCAGCCAACTGTAAAGACATGTTCACAGGTTTTGGATCAGGTAGTCCAAGTTTCTTGAAAACCGACAAGGGCATCAGATTGATGCTAGCTCCCAAGTCACACAAACACTTGTCGAACGATAGATTGCCAATGGTGCAAGGTATCGTGAAGCTTCTTGGATATTTAAGCTTAGGAGATAGTTTCTGTTGCACCACAACACTGCACTCTTCCGTTAGAGCAACTATTTCCAACTCCTCAAGTTTTAGCTTCCAAGATAGAATACGCTTCATGAACTTAGCAAAGTTCGGCATCTGTTCTAGAGCTTCAGCGAAAGGTATGTTGATGTGAAGTTTCTTGAAAACTTCCAAAAACTTGGCAAATTGTTTGTCGAACTTATGCTTTTGAAGCCTTTTAGGATATGGCGGAGGTGGGTAGACTTTTTTATCCCCTGTATTACCCTCAAGAGGATTTCTTTCAGCATCTTTCTACTTCGGTTCCACCTCAGCATCCTTCTGCACAACTTTTTCAGCTACAATTTTATTTTCTGGAATTGGCAAGGGTGCAGACGCACCTGCATTCTGGACAGAATTTTCAGACTCTTCGTCTTGCTGAATTTGGGGGCTCATGACCTTTCCGGACCTCAAGGTGATGGCGTCACATGTTCGTTAACTTCCCTCTTGCCTGGATTTTCTGTGTCACTAGGGAGTGTACCAGGTTGTCGATTCAACAAAGCATTGGCAATCTGCCCAATTTGGTTATCCAGAGTCTTGATAGAAATAGTCTGGATTTGGAATATAAGAGCCTGGTTTTTGCACATAAGTCGCAACTCTTCCAATTCAGATTTTTCATTCGAAGATAGACCTGCACCTCCATGAGTTTATTGTTGAAGTTGGAGTTGTTGTCTTGGTGCAAATTGTTGCTGAAAACCAGGAGGATTGAATTGCTTGTTTCCAAACTGCTTGAACGGCTGTTGCATCGCATCCTGATTGTTGTTCCAGTTGTCAGGATGATAAGTGTCTAGCATTGGTTGCTGCGATCTCTGAAATTTACTCATAAACTAAGTTGATTCACTAGATATAGCGCATTGCTCCATCGCATGTGAACCTGCATAAAGCTCACAAACACTTGTCCTCTGATAAACTCCATAGTTAGCCGGAGAATCGATCTTCATAGACAACGCCCTTAGTTGAGCAGTGATAGCCGTAGTTGTATCCACCTCCAGAATTCCTGCTACCTTGCCTTGAGGTAGTCTCTGAGCTGGGTTATGGTATTCATTAGCAGGCATCAATCAATTAAATCATAAGCTTCCTCATAGCTCTTTGCCCATAATGCTCCACTTGAAGCTGCATCGAGCATGGGTCTTGACTGTGCTCCCAAACCATTATAAAAATAATTTATGATCATCCAATCAGGCATGCCATGATGAGGACACTTCCTAAACATCTCCTTGTAACGCTCCCAACTTCACATAGAGTTTCTCCCGATTGCTGCGCAAATTGAGTAAGAGCATTCATGAGTGCAGCTGTCTTCTCCATAGGGAAGAATCCAGTAAGAAACTTTTGAGCTAGATCCTCCCAAGTAGCAATCGAACCAGCTGATAGAGAGTGTAACCAGCTCTTAGCCTTGTCCCTCAGAGAGAATGGGAACAGTCTCAGTTTAACAGCATTTTCAGAAAAATTATTGAATTTAAAAGTGTCGCAAATCTCAATGAAATCCCTAATGTGCACATTGGGATCTTCCTTTGGAGCACCCCCAAACTGGACTGAATTTTGTACTATCTGAATTATGTCAGGCTTGATCTCAAAGGTATTAGCTGCGACAGTTGGCCTGACAATGCTAGACTGAATGTCATTGATCTTTGGTTAAGAATAATCCATGAAAGATTTCGTATTTGCTGCTGGTTCTCCCATTGGAATGATAACTAGAGTACCTATAACACAACTAAAGTAAACCTTGTAAATAAGAGAGTCTAAGTCAGTGAACTTTAATGACCACTGAAATCAAGCACATAAACTAAAAATTAACACTGAGTCCCCGGCAGCGGCGCCAAAAACTTAGGACGGAAAAACGCGCTAAAATTACACGCAAGTATACGCGTTCGCAAGTAATATAAAATTATTTCTAGTTCGTTCCCACAGAGACTAGTTTAGGTTAAATTCAATTTATGCACTTATACAACAATGGTATGGCTATCGTTCAATGCTAAGACAAATAACAAATTGGGTTTTGATTAAACTAAGAGATTATACTAAATAGCATTAACTAAGAGAATTGAGGTTGAATTACTTATATGAGACAAACGTGGGATTCTAACTTCATTACTACTTCATTCAAAGTCATTGTTCTTAACCCTAGCATGCAATGGTGATCACAACTAATCAGATAACACGAAACTAGTAAACACCAACTTTCGTTGTACGAATACCCTACTACCAGACATCCACAAAAGAGATAGAAGCTGAATAGATACCAAATATGTTGAGACCCTATATGTCTATAGAATTTGACAGCATAAGGTTTAATGCACAAGTTATCTATCTTGATTACATAGGGAAAGTAAGATGGTTAAAATTACCTACAAATCATGCATAACAATTATACATGAACCTATGCTAGCATGGAAAGTTCTAAACCTCTATATTCACTTTCGCTTCAATAGAGATGAACAAGCTATTTTATATATTAGCTACGCACATAAGAGGAATAAGCACAACCAATACTAGGATATCAATCACCACACACCAAGATATCAAAACAATTAACTATAGAAATCCATAAGTAAATTTGTTAGAACCCCACGATAACGATTAGTTCATAATCGAACTCATCGTCACCATGGGTTCCAATGAAAGTATGATATAAAACAATATAAGAGTATTAGGGTTCAAAAAACAAATCGGAAACAAGCATCCAAGTATCAACTATATTAAAGAAAATAAAAGTCTTCTTCTCTGTAGCCGTCTCGTGCTCTCCTAGGTCTTCGTATTGCTCTCCCAGATCTTCTTATTCTTAAAAACGTCTTTTTATTGGGTATATATAGACTTCTAGTAGACCTGGGCTTCATATCTCTCAAAAATCAAGTTTCTGTTGTTGCCAGCGCTTTCCCGGGCCGAGCCGGAATTCTGAAGAGGATGAGCTGCAAGAGAATGATTCGGAGCAACCCCGCCTTACGTGCGGGCGCGTTCTATTTCTGACCTTCTGGTGCGGCCGCCCCGTATTCCAGTGCGGGCGTATCGTGCTACTGTTCTTTCAGCGCGGCCGCCCCGCTTCCCAGCGCGGTCGTTCCGTGTTTATGTATTTTTTTGCTCCAATTTCTTTTTTTTGATGTAAGTTGAGTTCCGTTTGTCAGAATTTTACAATCCAATAGTCCACGCAAAACTCTCGAGATGCTCTTCAACATGAGAAGGGTCGTTGCATCTGATTCTGACCTCCTTGCAATATATTACCTTGAAAAATGCAATTAATCATCCAACTAATGCCTGTAATGCACAAACACAAAAACACATCAAAAATACCAACAACTTGAGTCCAAAACATCAACTTAAGCTTGTGATGAAGCGTTCCAAGTAGATATAAAATCCACTTATCAAACACCCGAGTCAAACAAGTCACTTTGATCAATTTCTTTCTTAAAATAATGCACCATTCGGCTCTAATCAAATAAAGCAGCATGCAAAGAAAATTTCACCAATTAAACTTGGTTTAAATTAACTTTAGCAAGAACAACCCTTAAAATAACTTTCTTTTGGATAAAAAACCAAACCAAATTCGAACTTAAACAAAACCATTACATGCATACATCAAATTGAATCTCTAAACCACAATTCAATCTAATTATAATCATTTAATAATTTCTAAGAACAATCATCAACAAGTCATTTTCATCAACAAAATCAACTTAATCTTTTCAAAAATCAAGAACCCATTCGGGGTTTCAAAGAAACAACACATACAAGACTCAAAATAACTTCTTTTGAATAGGTAGAGCTTAGGCATGCATCATAGCTCACCACCGGTTCACCGGAGTTCATCACCGGTGGCGGTGGCTTCACGGTGGTGCCCTCATTCGAGGGTGTCCAACCCCGAAACCCCTAACTATCCATCAATTACTCAAAATAACTAACATGTATAACTCAAATATCATTTATTTGCAGGGAATCAAGCTCAAAATGGAGTGAGGCCAAGAACTGATAGGTTCTCGGTGAACCCAAACACACCGAACACACACAACACACACACACACCCACATGCAAGTATGTTCTTGCATCTTTAGAGTACAAGAAACTCAAATCTTAGTATAAGATTGAGTTTTAATGGTGGTTGTGGAAGAAACGAGAGAGAGAGAGAGAGAGAGAGAGATATATATGTAGCCGAGAGTGAGAGAGGAGAAAGAGATATGAGAGAGTTCAGTGGAGAAGAGAGGAAAAAAATAAGGGAAAGGGAGTATAATAATGAATTGTCAGGAGTATAAAGGTCTTTTTCCAATTAGTTTCTAGAACTTTCTTTTTATTCTTTTTTTTTTAATCTAAAAAACGAATTTGATTAATACATAACTCTCTCAGAAAAGGTGAAAATGCCACGAATAACAATTTTAGAATATAGATCTTGAAATTAGCTTTCTAACCATATTTTAAAATAGTTTTTGAGCGTACGGTTTATTTTATATAAATTTTACAAGGTTACGCTCAAAATAGAAATATAACCCGATAAAATTATTTTAAAAATACGTCGATCACGAAATAATTTCATCTATCACTTCTAGAAAGTCTTTATAACTATTTTGAAGATAATAAAGCAAATTTCAGGCCTTGACCATACTCAGATAATTTTATAAAAATATATAAAGGTTCAATAAACCTTATTTAAATCACATAAATCCCTTGAAATCATTTAAAAATTTCCAGATCACATAGTCATGCACATTAACCGGCAAGAACATAAACTCACATATCATGACTCCTATTGAAGTATGTGCAAGCATAAATATTTTCCCCTTTTTACTAATATTCACTTTTTGCGTAACGGGTCGCGTCCTAACTGACGGCCCGATGCTGAGCGTTTTCAACTACCCTTCACAATCATACTCTTTATACTAGTTGACACATCAAACTGGAATATAATATTCATTTAAACATTCCCATTTCACATAATAACACATAATTCATCTAATTACACTTTACTCGCATAAATAATTCCCGAAAATTCCCAGTCGTTACAGGTTAGGTTGGCTGGGATGGAGGCGTTTTTACAACCCGACCTAATTATATCTGTTTGAAATTTTTGAACCCAACCCGTAAAATATAAATCTGTTACCCAATCCTACCCGTCTGAAACAACCAGGCCCACAACCAAATATGTACCGAACCCAACAACCCACCACAGGTTAGTCCGAAAAAGGTGACGATTTGGTTCACATTAGTTATTGACTTGTATCTATAAAGGTCCCAAACACTCTTATTCCAAAAGACAATCTACTCCAAACCTAAGGTCTTCGAAACTCCAATGCTATCCAACTCTTTCTTACATTAAAATCTAAAATTGTAAGTAATGAGTTATACAACCCAACAAGAAACCAATCGATCCAACTAGCAGGCCAAATAACACATACACATATAAAAAAAATATGATAACTTATATAATACGATATATGAAACAAACACTATCGATACATATTCTTATTCTTATTTGATACACATAATACACATACCACATAAACAACAATAATTCAATATCAATAACTCATGCCACGACCACTACAACCCGGTGATACTGGTCATAAATTTTCAAAAAACTGTCACTATAATCTGGTGACTACGATCCTAAGTTCTTATTCGATATTTTCACAAATCATGGCACAAATCAAAGATCCAAAATTATCGTCTCGACACAACACAGATACAATAATACGTATACTATAACACATAATACTTTCAAACATATCATCACTTAGCCCATATTTCAATATACAAATATACATACATGATACACAATTTTGAAAACACTAGCAAGATCGATCAAAAATTTACCATAAAACCTGACAAGATCTGAATTTACTCTTTTTGACCTTCTAAACGATGGGTTCTTGAAAAACACGAAACACGAAAGTTGTAGAGAATGAAAAGAATTTTCCGAAAAGTCAAAAATCAACAAATTCTGACTTACGATGAATTTTCTATGAATTTTACAAGATTTCTAATTTTGGTGTATAAAAATCCCACGAATTTTAATACAAAAGACAAGGAACACGAATATGGTGTATTTATAACGATACAAAACCCTATTTCTTAACCTACAAGTTATTCATATTAGAATTTGATCCAAATTTTAGGCTCATAAATCTAATTCAATTTTAAATCCTAGTATTTATCTTATTTTAATCTTTTTTCTATTATTCAATTATTAATCAAATTCTTAAAATTACGGGATATTACATACTACCCTCCTTAAAAAGAATTTGGTCCCAAAATTCACAACAGTTCGATACGTCTACCGCCTCTAATATCCTATAGGTCAAACTTAACTATGGTCCACAAGATCGAATCTTAAGGAATGTAGTAGTCTCATACCTAATACACTCGAAAGGACAGCCTGCTCTGATACCAACTGAAACAACCAGGCCCACAACCGAATGTGTACCGAACCGAATAACCCACCACAAGTCAGTCCGAAAAAGCTAGCGATTTGGTACATATTAGTTGTTGACTTGTATCTATAAAGGTCCCGGACACTCTTATTCCAAAAGATAATCTACTTCAAACCTAATGTCCTCGAAACTCTAATGTTATCCAACTCTTTCTTACACCGAAATCTGAAATTGTAAGTAATGAGCTATCCAACCGAGTAAGAAATCAATCGATCCAACTAGCAGGCCAAATAACACATACACATATAACAAAATACGATAACTTATACAATACGATATATGAAACAAACACTTTCGAAACATATTCTTATTCTTATTCAATACGCATAATACACATATCACATAAACAACAATAATTCAAAATCAATAACTCATGCCACGACCACTACAACCCGGTGATAACGGTCCTAAATTTTCAAAAAACTGTCACTACAATCTGGTGACTACGGTCCTAAGTTCTTATTCGATATTTTCACAAATCATGGCACAAATCCAAGATCTAAAATTATCATCTTGATACAACACAAATACAATAATACGTATATTATAACACATAATACTTTCAAATATATCATCACTTAGCCCATATTTCGATATACAAATATATATACATGACACACAACTTTGAAAACACTAGAAAGATCGATCGAAAACTTACCTCAAAACCTGATCATAACTGAATTTACTCTTTTTGACCTTCTCAATGACGGTTTCTTGAAAAACACGAAACACGGAAGTTGTAGCGAACGAAAAGACCTTTTCGAAAAGTTCAAAATCAACGAATTCTGACTTACAATGAAGTTTCTATGAGTTTTACAAGATTGCATATTTTGGTGTATAAAAGCCTTGCGAATTTTAATACAAAAGACGAGGATCACGAATATGGTGTAATTATAATGATACAAACCCCTATTTCTTAACCTACAAGTTAACCATATTAGAATTTGATCCAAATTTTAGCCCCATAAATCTAATTCAATTTTAAATCGTAGTCCTTATCTAATTTTAATCTTTTTCTATTTTTCAATTATTAATTGAATTCTAAAAATTACGGGATATTACATCGTCGTACATCGGTTTGGGTTGAGTTGGGTCAGTTTGAATGGGTTAAATGATTTTATAAAAAAAGTTTCAATGTTATAATTCATCGTTAATTTTGAAAATATAAATAAACTAAATTGTGTATAACTAATAATGATAGTGTTTATGTTTAAATTTGATTAAAATTGTAATTGTAGTAATGTATATCATATCGTAAATTAAAAGATATCGGAGACGAGAAAAAAAAAAGATAATATATAACTCATTTAATATATTGTACTAGTCAAAGAAAAATATTGAAGAAGATGTATAGATACGTATCAAACTTAAAAAATTAAATAAAATTAAGAGTGATATATTAATAAATCGGGTTGGATTGAGTTAGGGTAAAAATATTTGTAACTCGTACCCCGCCAATTTACGTTCGGGTTGAGTACGTAACAAACCATCAATTATTCTATTTGTATTGGATCAGGTTTTTCGGGTTAAAAAAAGGTTGGGTTGGGTCGGTTTGGTCGGTTTATTCAACCCACGTGCAGCCCTACCTCCATCCCATTTTAATATTCTACTTGCAACATAAAAAAATTCGAAAACATTTGTCATGTTCTTTAACCCATGTAAATTTTATAGTTTTAATATTAACTAAAAGACCCCACTCATAAATATCCTTGTATAGAAATTCAAAATGCACATTATTTTATATTTTTTGTGTGTATATATGCTTTATAAAGTGAATTATTAAAATGGGACTGAAGGAGGGAGTACTTACACGTGGAAATGCACGTTATTTAAAAATTCCGTTGCCGGGACTTGAACCCGGGTCTCTCGGGTGAGAGCCGAGTATCCTGACCAACTAGACTACAACGGATTTTTGGTGTTTAAAAGCACATTAATTGAAAAGGAAGTAGATGCTGTACTTGAAGACCCAAAAGAACTTTTAAGTGATTTTATCATCTGTTACATATTGATACGAATAAAGATTCGAAAAAATATGAGGAGTTGGGGTGAGAGACCTTGTGATGCTACAGTTAGTATCATGTCTCATGCCTGAGCGTCAGAAGAACCATTTCAAGTGACGACATGTATTATGAATTCTGATGTCATGTTTTTACAAAAAAGATGGAAAGTAAAACCTGCTCAACCAAACAAGCTTTAGTGATTTAGAACCATGTAATTACGCATCTGCATCTGCTATTTCATCTTGTTTTATTGTTATAAGTTGGAACTAACTACCAAATTAAAACAACCATGCCTTCTGCCCGAAGACATGGTTTTAATACTTTTAATACAGCTCCTTGTTATTTTCCACCCGGGCGGAGAAAAGGCCATCTAGTAGCTTGGCGTGTAGATTTGAAACGCCAGTAGTCTCAGGACCAACCATTTTTTGCTATTTTAATAGCACTATCTTCCCATATCTTTAGCAATGGGCTGTCTAACACCTGATCATATTTAGTTATTCAAAGTCGGACTTGATACCTACCGAAATAGAGAAAATAAATGTAGTCGAAGTAGATCTTCGGCTAATCTAGCATTCATCCTCGGCATTTCTTCCAGCATTTCACCTGTGAAAGAACATGTAACATAGATTCTCATCTCTGTTTCGCCAGGATGTTTTTATACATAAAGTTTCACTAATATAAATTTACTATTATTGTGGTGAAAATTCAATCTTTTCAATAAAAATTCTTTATTTAATATCATATAGCTCTCCCTCCGCCCTCCTAGATGTTTACATTTGGGTTGAGCACCGAGTTAAAAAAATTAATAAATTAGTGGAGAAAAGTTAAAAAAGTGAGTAAAGTAGTGAGACCTATTAATATTATATGTATAAAGTGGATATAATGGAGAGAAATAATTGATGTATTTATTTTAAATATTATAAAAATTTTACAATTTTTAAAAAAATTTGAAACGTAAACAATTGAAAGGGACATTTCAAAGAAAGTGTAAATAAATGAGAGACCGAGTAACTATTTTAGTGGGGATAATTTATTTGCCATACATGCAGTTGCTTCGTGAATCAGTACCATGCATATACTAGATGATTATTCTATGTAATAATTTATTCGACATTAATTATACAATATGTGCACCGATAAATAGGTTGATATACGGTATCATACATAAATCATAAATTCGAAATCAGGAATATTGATACAAGGAGTAAATAACTATACACAGTATAGTAGTTCAGAAAACAAATGGTTTGAAGACATGAGGTGCATCTTTCTCGATGAAATCTAGGTGCTTTGGAGAAAGATGCATGAACACAATCCAATCACCATCATTTGTTACACTGGGCATTGGCATAACATATCCCGTAGAGCCACCCCAAGGAAAATAGTAGGACCCGAAACACGGGCGCCCCCAACCATAGTCCATTTGGGTGACCGGAAAACGCTGGCCAGATGAGACAACAACAGCGGCCTCTTCGGTCTCGCTAGGGACGATTGAGTAAACTTTGCACATTCCTGGCTGGGGACGGTGGTTCTCAACCCAATCTACTAATCCCCTAAAATGCTCTTCATTTGCGGCACTCCCCACACATGCATGCACTTTATTTGCGATTTCACAAAGTGGCAATGACTTTAATTCACCTGCACTAGCTTCACTATACGGAACTGACAATACGTTTCCAAAGTAATTATCAATAGATAACTTGTTGTTTATAAAAGAAGAGTTGGTCAGGCACTTGCGTCCATCCACTACAATTCCCAATTTGCATTGTTTTTTGTCTTCTGTTGCGGCTTTTGCAAGTAACTTCCACAGCAACGCACTAAAGGACTCAAATTTGGTTCTTTTGGGGCCAGCTAGAGACTGGAGTAGCTGTATTTGATATGCGCTGATCTGATAGATGCGGCTCTGGAGATGAAATAGTGGGGGAGCATTAGATGCCACAGTTTTACAGAGGATGTACATGTCGTCGATGGCGGTGTCGTAGTGGCCGGGCTTTCGGGGATTTAGTAATGAGCGGCGGAAACATGGTACATATTTATTTACCATGTCATGGTCACCAGGGAAGTACAATGTTGCGATGTTGTTTACGGGGTTGTTGGACATAGTTATATCTGCCCATGCAACTAAAAACTTGTTGATTGAGTGTGCATCGGCTACTCTATGATCAAAGGTGCACCCAATCACCAACCCACCACACTTCATATCCGTCACCTGATCAATTTGTCATCAATTCATCATTAATTTTCAACCAATTTAATATCTATATGAACCAAGAATAAGGATCACTAAACGTGTGTTTGAGCTAAAACAACCTCATTTCGACTTTAAGCTTTCGATGTTTAATAACAAATATAATAGTAACAAAGCTATACTAATATGCCCGTCCCATGTTTTGGGGTCTTTTGACATTTTCACCTATTTTGATGCGCTTCAATAGATACTTCTATATAATATATTTTCGATTTCTTTGTTTTGTGTAAAAATATATGGTTGATATTTTTATTCAAGAATCAAAAAATTATTATGTTAAAGTCTCTATTTCAAGCGCATCAAAATGCGTGAAAAAAGTCACAATGTCAAGTAAAATGGGACAAAGGAAGTATATATATTTTAGACATACCTTAATGGAAAAAACACCATGTTTCTTGATAGGCACAAAGTTGGCATGAATAGAATCATCTGGACAGTAGAGATCAAGATCATGGAGGTCGATATCAGCAGAAGCCTGGACAAAATCGACACCGCGATTGTTGCAAAGCAGAACAGGTTCTCCTTCATTATTGATAACCACTTCTCCAGCAAGGGGAAAGAAGGGTACCAATGCTTGACACAAACCTTTCTTTAACATGCTTATCCTCATCTCGTGGTTAACATCTTTGCTGCCCTTATCATAGCAAAAGAAAATTCCGACGTCTAAAGGTGGCAACAGAAGATCCAGATTCGACAATGCCAATCGGCTCTCTGCCACCGGCAACACAGCAGCCACAAGTTCTGTTCTCTTTACTAGCACCGCGACTCCTCCTTCACAAGAACCCATCCCTGAACACTTCTTATTAACTTAGATCTTATGATAGCCTGATTTCAGTGCATGCATGAATTTTGCCGAAGCCAGCTTTTTATAGTCCAAGTATGTAGAGAAATTGCCCAGGGACGGCTATAATATACTTATTGAATTAGGCCCTGACATATGGCTGACAGGCAATTCGTACAAAAGAATTTATTTTTTGTTTAATGCAACTTTTATTTAAATTTTACCAAGGCAAGTATATATCAATAATATATGTCCATATTCTAATATTAAAAGTTAAAATATTAAAATCTCGGCCGATCAGTGTTTATTCGGAGGCTCGGAGCTGTACTCAATTAATCAGCCCAATAAGGGACTATATATCAATTTTATGAAGGCGATTATATATCAATTTTATAAAAATCGGTGGAGAAAACATTGATTATATTATAAAATCTCATCAAAAATTATAAATTTTTATTTCAATAAATACAAAAATTGATGTTAATGTTGAATAATAAGTATATTTGAATATTATTAAAACGTTTAGGGAATTTTTTGAAAAATATCAAAGTCCAAAAACACTTTTGTAAATATACTGTCACTTTTTTTAAAAAAAAATATGAAAATATTTTTTATTTGTAAAAATACTATTATTCAAAAAAAATACAAATATACGGTTTTTGCAACTTGATCAACTTTATGCAATTTCTAGGAAAATTTTTGCAACTACATGCAATATCAAGTACAACAAAAAAAACTCCATAAAATTAGTTGCATATTTGTTTAATTTTGGTTGCATTGTATTTTTTGCAAGTATTTACAATAAAATCACAAAAAATAGAAAAAATAGTATTTTCATAATTTCACAAAAATTTAATACTTAATATTTGGAAAAAATTTAAAATTTGATTTTACTGTACAATAATTTTGAATAAGTGTGATTTTACTACAGAATCACTTTGAATTATTTCATTAATTTTTAATATTTTTTAGATAAAAAATTTGTGTAACTTCATTTTTTTTATTTGGTAAATAAAATTTATATTTTTATATATAATGAAAGAAATAAATTTGTATTATATATATTTATATAGGCCAACTTTTTAGAGAGAACCTTTTCATTTTATTATAAAATCTCATCACAGATTATAAAATTTTATTATAGAATCTTGGAGGTCATCAAAGTTTTAGTATTGTATAAATAATAAACTCTCATGTTTGAATCTCACCGATACCAAATATTTACTATCCAAGATTCAGGTTCGAATCCGTCAATAACAAATATTTATATTATTATTTAAAAATATAATAATAAGGTAATAATTCAAAAAGAAAATTATTATAATTTTAGATAATATAAAAATATTAATGAAGGCTCGTGTATCGCACCGGTTATAAAATTAGTTTATATAATATATAATTATTATCTAAAATGGTTTCGATTACGTCAAGTATCTCACAATGCTCGAGGGGTTGGAGCTGCATTCATGTTATTCGGATTGCGTTTTAGAAAAATTGCTATCAAGATTTGGTTGCAAACAAATCATATTCTTGATAAACATATTAGATAACCTATAGTGATTTTTTAATTTACCTAATTTAAATTGTCTTCAAATCAATTTCTTTTTTTAGCAATTTTTGTTTGCCTACAATTGCAAGAAAGATTCTTGATTTGCAAATTAATTAAGTTTTGAGAATTTCTTGAGGGCCAGCAGAAAAATTTCTACCTAAAGGACGTTTGGCGCGATAAATGTCTAAATCAATCTGGATAAAAAACACTAGAGTTTCTTCACCAACACAACTATACTCTACAAGACATCCATTTAATTACATTAACTAATTTAGTACTTGCGATTGTCCTCTAATCAAACCTAAAAATTGACACACCTCCTATAAACTCTCTAATGGAAGTATACTATATATATTTTGTACGCGCTATATTTGTATTTATAATTAATGACTAACATATTTTGTACTAGTATGAAGAGTTAGTAGGTGAATTATAAATTGACTAAAGAAACAGTCTAACTGATACACTTATTTCAATTATTATAGGTGGATCAATAGACTAATAAAACAATCTAACTGATGCACTTATTGTGTACTATATATTTTTGTTATAAGCGATTTAAACGGACGATTGACTTGCTAAATATGCATGGTAGTTGCAGGTTAGGACTGACACACTTCTTCTGCTTCCGTAAATCTGTACCATGATTTTGGTGAAATAGTAATTTCTGTAATATTATACTCCTATTAAACATCCTACACACTGTGATGACAGTATATGTTTGATGGAACGTAGGTGAGACTTGGGAGTGAAGTTTGAATATTAGGCTTGCGATTATTTGTAATGGACTTGATTTAAATTCACAAATATACACAACAATAATTGTTTATTCTTTTTGATAATATTATAAATATACAGTACAAATTACGGACTTTTTCAAGACAAGATACAGAATTACGGCTCTTTTATCTCTTAATTTCAATTTCATTGTTATAATTGTAATAAATTTGGTCATTTCAGTTACGAGTGTAGAACACCAAAAGTGGAAGAAATGCGTCATTTTGATGTAGCAAAAGAACACAAAAATGTTGGTTATGCTGTGTTTCTCACTTACAAAGGAGACGAGAAAGTTAAGAAGAATGTTTGTTATCTTGATTCCGGTGCGAGCAATCACATATCTGGCCACAAGAATTTATTTACGGAGAAAGACGAGACAGTCAGAGGACAAGTTACTTTTGGTGATTCTCCAAAACTTCAAGTCAAAGGGAAATGTACAATTACGACGATTGTGACATAAAATGGTGAGAAAAAATATATAAATGACATTTATTTTATACCTGCTTTGAAAAGTAATATCACAGTCTTGGTCAACTTTTTGAGAAAGGATATAATATATAGATGCGGGATAATTTTCTTACCATTAGAAATCAGGTTCGATAATTGATCACTAATGTGGAGATGTCACAGAATCGTATGTCACTACTAGAAAAAATAAATTAGAGATCACAATTTAGACATCGGTTAGAAAAAACACTAATGTGAAAAGCCATTTTTACATCACCAAAATAAAAATTGACGTTTTTCTATTTTCTGGACATCACTCAACTACAAAAGCGATGTCTAAAACTTTATTTTAAAAAATCAAACTGCGTCCTCCTTATTTTCTCCCCGCCCTTAGCCAAAATTTTCATTTTAGTTCCCCCTTTTGATTTTTCCTCCTTTGCACATTCTCCTCTCCCTAATTTTCAAACTAATACAAATTAAAAAACATAAAACATAATATCAGCATCAAAACATAAAATAGAAAACAAAAACGAACTCCCTTCATTCAGGTTCTTCCCCCTTTGTTGCTCAAACTTATCCCTAGAACTAACCCCCTTTCGATTAATCATTCAACTAACCCCCTCTCAATTTCAATTCTGGTCTCAATAAACCCCCTTTAATTCTTTATTTATTTATTTTAATGGTTCGATTTGTTTTAATTGTTCTTTCTCTTGTTGAACAAATTCAGTGGTGTTAAATTACATAGTGTTTGGTGTTTGTTCGAGCTTGGATCTTGGAGGTTTGTAACTTCAGTATTTGAAGTTTTGATCTTAATTAGGTAAATGTTTTCGTTTGATTTTTAGATTTGATTTATTTGGAGCTTAATTTAGGTATTGGTTTGAGTTCGATTAGAGATTAACTAGAGTTTTATTATAGGCTTCTTTGGCCGCGTGTATATTATTTGTAGTTGTATGTTTAGAAATTAGCTCTTTAACCCGTGCAAGGCACGGGTAAGTTCTATATTAATTATTATTTTTTTTAAAATATAAGATATATCTACATATTTACGATAAATGAGTTAGTATTAAATTAGTTATATGATCGATATCTTGACATGATATATAATGTTTTGTAATATTAATGATCACTTTTATTTAATTATTCTTATAAATATGAAATTTTGATATTTATAATATTGATATGAGCTTTTTTTTATAGTCTAAATATAATAATTTATTAGGAAATATAGTAGACAAATTATATATATATTGTTACATGCATGTGTATTATCTATTTTATAATTTACTTTTCACGATACGTAAATTATGAATATTTCGTATTGATTTGCATGTGTATTCTGATAATCTCATTCTAAATTCATTAAAAAATTCTTTCCCATACTGTTAATTAACAATCTATACTATAGTAAATTTGGTATTACAATTACCATTAAAAATATTTTTCATTTTTCGTGCTCAAGTGCACTAGCTCTAAATCGATTTTCCTTAAATATAATCGGTATAATAAATATATTCCTCAAAATGATAAATTTTAAACATTGTATTATCGATTTATGTTAATATTATAATCTGATAAATATAATTAATGTAAAGTACTAAACTATTAATATAAATAATTAAATTATAATGCTTATATGTAATAAACACTAATGCATTTATATTAAATTCAATTCATATCAAAAATATAATTAATACATACGCATTAAATAAAATATCATTAACATACAATAATATGAGGGCAATATAGTAATTTCAACATGAATAAAATGTCTGATAAACCCCTTGTTGTGCATATGTTGTGTACTTGATGATTTAATAAATAAAACACCTAAGTAGATTTTACTTAGTGAAATAATGTAGCACTCGACGGATAAGAATTATAGTCCCGACGGATAACTCATTACAGTCACGAAGGATGATGACTAATTATCCATCGAGTGAGTAGCTTATGTAATAATGAGTCTGTAGCACATTTCTGCATACACCTTTGTATAAATTCTGTAGTAGCATATAAGTTATGTTGACTTTAACTAGATATGCAGAATAGGTTGATTAATTGTACATAGATGATGTCTTGTAATTCTGCATAAATAAATTAAAGTCAAGTGCCAAAATAGCTACCGACGGATGATTAACAAAGCCATCGACGGATGATCAAATGGCTATCAACGGATGTTTTATATAGTAGTCGATGGATGATCAATGAAGCCATCAACGGATGATCATAAAGTCGACGGATAATCATGTATTCAACGGATAAAGAATTCAAACATCAGTTGACAGTGACAACTGGTCACATGCGTCGGGATGTATGTAAAAGGAATGAGGAATCCTATTAACCGGGTAATAGAGAACAAAGTAACAAAGCATTAGACCCGATAGTTTATATAATGATTCTATCTTTTGACTTTGTAATCTTGGTAATATATAAACCAAGAAGTAGAAAATAGAAAAAAATCTGAGATACAAAAAGCGAGAAACATTTGTAAGCAGAATTATTAGCATTTCTCTATATTCTCAGTCTTTCAAATTTGTAAGCAGCTGTAAGCATTCTTGCACACAGAGTTCTCTCGATATAATATATATCTCTGGTGGAATTGTTTAAATCCACCAGAAAGTTTTTAAAGACTCTTGTTTTTAATTACTTATGTTTTGATTGACTTAAGTTTTTATTCCGCATTGTGCTGATCAAAACACTTATATGTGTATTCGAGTTTGAACATTTTTATTTTAAGAAAAAGGTTCAAGAATTCCATTCAACCCCCCTTCTGTAATTCTTGCTAGCAATTGGTATCAGAGCAAGCTCTTAATCAACAAAGAGTTTAAAGATTAAAACAATTCAGCAAGATGAACAAGAAGGATGTTGGAGTCAAGATTCATTTTCTAGATAAAGATAATTACCATCATTGGAAGGTAAAGGTGCATCTTCATATGCTTTCTCAAGATGAGGCCTATGTGGACTGCATAGTAAGAGGCCCTCATGTTCCAATGAGAGCTGCAATAGGAAACGAGCCATCAGTTCCCAAGCCAAGGCATGAATGGTCTGATCCTGACATTGAACAAGTCAGGAAGGATAAAAAGGCCATGAATATTCTGTTTAATGGAGTTGATGCAGACATGTTTGACAACATCATCAACTGCAAAACTGCCAAGGAAGTCTGGGATACTGTACAGATAATTTGTGATGGCACTGAGCAAGTTAGAGAAAATAAGATGCAGCTCTTGATTCAGCAATATGAGCATTTTCACAATGAGGAAAGTGAGTCTCTCACTGACATTTTTAGTAGATTTCAAAAACTACTAAATGCTCTTAAGTTGCATGGGAGAGTCTATCAGACTAAAGACTCTAATCTGAAATTCCTTAGATCTCTTCCAAAGGAATGGAAACCAATAACAGTCTCTTTAAGAAACTCACAAGATTATAAGGAGTTTACTTTGGAGAGACTGTATGGCATCCTGAAAACCTATGAGCTTGAAATAGAGCAGGATGAAAGGATGAAGAGAGGAAAGAAGAAAGGAGGATCCATTGCACTAGTTGCTGAGTTGGAAAAGGAGAAGGAAGTGAAGATGAAAGCTGTTGAATCAACTTCAAAGGTCTGTGAGAACAAGGGCAAGGGGCTTGCAGTAGAAAGTGAAGATTCATTGAGCCAAGATGACATGGAGGACATTGATGAGCATGTAGCATTTCTTTCCAGGAGATTTTCCAAGCTCAAGTTCAAGAAGAACTTTGGAGCAGCGAAGCCAAATAGAAATATGGTGGATAAGTCAAAATTCAAATGTTTCAAATGTGGCTTGGCAGGGCATTTTGCCAATGAGTGTAGAAAGTCAGATTCCAGTAAGAAAAAGTTTGAGTCTGTGGATTACAAGCAAAAATACTTTGATCTACTCAAACAAAAGGAAAGGGCTTTTATTACACAAGAAAATGACTAGGCAGCAGATGGTCTGGATGAAGATGATGATGTCAGCTATGTAAATCTGGCCCTAATGGCCAAGTCTGATGAGACAGAGACAAGTTCCTCAAGCAATCAGGTAATTACCACAAACTTTGCACATTTATCTAAAGCTGAGTGTAATGATGCTATAAATGACATATCTACAGAGTTATATCACTTGCGTGTTACACTTAAGTCTCTTACTAAAGAAAATTCTAAAATCAAAGAAAACAATATGTTTTTAAGTGAGAGGAATAATGTGCTTGAGTCTCAGTTTATTGATTTTGAGAAATTAAGAATTGAGTGTAAGATTGCTAAAGAGTAATTAACTGAGTCCTTGAAAAAGGAAGAAATTTTAAAAAAGCATCTTGAGCGTGAACAAGAGGTGATTAAAGCTTGGAAAACATCCAGGGATGTCCATGCTCAAATCACCAAAGTTCAAGGAATTAAGTCTTTCTGTGATGAAGCCTGGAAAAAGAACAAAGAGAAATTAGAACCTAATTTGGTAGATGGACTGCTAACAGATGTAGACTCGACGGATGATGAGGACTATCCGTCGGATAATAAAAAGTGTTATCCGTCGAATGATGAAAATCCTCATTCGTCGGCTGTGAGCAAGCCCATTAGCAAAGCCAAACTAATTAAGCTAAATGAGAAGTATGGGTCTGTTTCCAAGAACTTTGTTTCAGGAGAGTCAAGTCAAGTTAAGAAAGGGAAAAAGGCTAATGTTGGTCACATGACTGTCAAATAGTTAAGTGACAGACTTGAGAAAATTGAGGTAAAAACAGAGACTAAAAGGAAAAACAATAGGAATGGTAAAGTAGGGATTAACAAACACAATAACTACACACCTAATAAATATGCTCCTAGAAAAATTTGTGTCAAGTGTGGTCGTGTAAATCATTTATCTGTTAATTACAAATCTGCTAGGCCTACTCCCATGTCTGTTCAGTCTCAATTTCCTAATATGAATGCCATGCCTCCCATGCCTGTTAATGCTATGCCTACACAGAACATGAATGCACAGTTTGCTAATATGCCATTTGCACCTAATCCTTATTATGCTGCATATAATATGCCACAAATGTCATTTAGCATGCCTTACTGGAATAACATGTTTACTCATAGCATGCCATTTCCTGTTAGTCATAATATGCATGATAATTCTGTTGTAATGAATTGTTTCAAAGGCTCAACTCAAATGACTAAGAATGAATCTAAAATTTCTGAGCCAAATGAGATAAAGCCTAAGAAACAGAAAAAGAAGGCTAACAAGGCAGGACCCAAGGAAACTTGGGTACCAAAATCAACTTGATTTGATTTTGATGTGTGCAGGGAAACAGAAGGAACCTTTGGTACTTGGATAGTGGTTGTTCAAGACACATGACTGGTGATTCTACCTTGCTCACAGAGTTTAAGGAGAGAGATGGCCCAAGTATTACTTTTGGAGATGACAGCAAGGGTTATACTGTGGGATATGGCTTGATTTCTAAGGACAATGTCATCATTGAGGAGGTTGCCTTAGTGGATGCTCTCAAACACAATCTGTTAAGTATCAACCAACTTTGTGACAAAGGCAATTCAGTAACCTTCAACTCAGAAGCCTGTGTTGTGACTAATAAAAGAAGCAACAAAGTGGTACTCACTGGTGTGAGAAAAGGAAATGTGTACCTAGCTGATTTCAACTCATCTAATGCAGAATCTGTAACTTGTCTTCTCAGTAAAGCAAGTCAAGATGAAAGTTGGCTATGACACAAGAAGCTATCTCATTTAAACTTCAAGACCATGAATGAGCTGGTAAAGAAAGAACTGGTAAGAGGTATTCCTCTAGTGGAGTTTTCAAAGGATGGACTGTGTGATGCCTGCCAAAAGGGGAAGCAGATCAAAGCATCATTCAGGAAGAAACTTGATTCAACAATTGAAGAGCCTTTGCAACTGCTTCACATGCATTTGTTTGGACCAGTCAATGTATTGTCCATCTCAAGGAAAAGATTTTGCCTAGTAATTGTAGATGATTTCTCAAAGTTCTCTTGGATATATTTCCTAAAGTCTAAAGATGAGGCTAGTGAAATCATCATCAATCACATAAGGCAAGTCAACAATCATTCTGATTTCAAAGTTAGAAGAATCAGGAGTGACAATGGAACTGAGTTCAAGAATCCTGTCATGAGAGCATTTTGTGAGGAAAATGGGATTCTGCATGAGTTTTCAGCAGCAAGGACTCCACAACATAATGGAGTAGTGGAAAGGAAGAACAGATCACTTGTTGAAGCTGCAAGGATAATGCTTGAAGAATCTAAACTACCAACATATTTCTGGGCTGAAGCTGTAAATACTGCATGCTACACTCAGAACATTTCTCTGGTTAATCAAGCAAGATGCATGACTCCCTATCAATTGTTCAAGAACAAGAAGCCAACTCTAAACCTTCGTCATGTCTTTGGCTGCAAATGCTATATACTGAGAAATCAAACTGATCAGAATGGGAAGTTTGATGCCAAAGCAGATGAAGAAATTTTTGTTGGATATGCTGTTGGTAAAGCATATAGAGTCTACAATCTAAGAACCAACATTGTTGTGGAATCTATACATGTTGTGTTTGATGATAAAAAGATTGAAGGACTGAAATATGGAGATTACCATGAGAGCCTCAAATTTGACAATGTGGAAATGGTTAGTGATGACAGTGATGATGAAAGTGATCAAGAAACAGTGTCTAAGGATAATGCAGACAAATCTACTACCAATGAAGCACAAAACTCAACATCTGTCGAGTTGCATAATGCTTCATCCGTCAGAAGGCAACCTGCGTTATCCGTCGGGAGACAACCTGCCTCATCCGCCGGTACTCAAAATTCACCATCCGTCGGGTTATCAAAAGGAGCAGGAGGTCAAGATAGATCACCTATAGAAAATTCTCCTCTCTCAAATCAAAGATCCACAAACTCAGCGGGAGTTTCTAGCAATCAAAACTCAATCACACATCAAGACAATATTGAGGTCTCTAGAGCTAATCTGCCTCAACAAAGAAAATGGACAAAAGATCACCCCTTTGAGCTTATCATTGGTGATGTTTCTTCTAGAGTTCAAACAAGAAGAGCAACTCTGGAAGAATGTCTATACATCAGCTTTCTTTCCAAGAAAGAACCAAAGAAGGTTGAAGAAGCTTTGTTGGACCCTGATTGGATTTTAGCTATGCAGGAGGAGCTAAATCAATTTGAAAGGAATAATGTATGGAAGCTGGTACCCAAGCCTAAAGGAAAGAATCCAATAGACACCAAGTGGGTATTCAGTAACAAGATGGATAAAAATGGCATAGTAGTCAGGAATAAAGCTAGATTGGTTGCTAAGGGCTATTGTCAGCAAGAAGGAATTGATTTTGTTGTAACATTTTCTCCTGTTACAAGACTTGAAGCCATCAGAATCTTCCTAGCCTATGTAGCCCATGCCAATTTCAAGGTCTATCAAATGGATGTCAAAAGTGCCTTTCTGAATGAAGATTTGGAGGAAGAAGTATATGTCAGTCAACCTCCTGGTTTTGAAGATCCAAATTTTCCAGAATATGTCTATTATCTTCTGAAAGCTCTTTATGGACTGAAGCAAGCACCTAGAGCCTGGTATGACACTTTATCAAAGTTCCTTTTGGAAAATCACTTCACAAGAGGTACTGTAGATAAAACTTTATTTTTCAGAAATGTTAATGGCTCTAGCATACTTGTTCAAATTTATGTGGATGATATTATTTTTGGCTCTACAGATGAGAAACTTTGCAAAAAGTTTGCCAAATTGATGCAAAGTAAGTATGAAATGAGTATGATGGGAGAACTAACTTACTTTCTTGGTTTACAAGTTAAGCAAGTTAGTGATGGAATATTCATTAGTCAAACTAAATATATTTTTGATCTTTTAAAGAAGTTTGATCTAATGGATTGCACATCTGAAAAAACTCCCATGGCCACTGCAACTAAGCTTGAATTAAACACTACTGAAAAGTCTGTGGATATTTCAAGTTATAGAGGCATGGTTGGCTCACTTCTGTACTTAACAGCTAGTAGGCCAGATATAATGTTTGCTACATGTTTATGTGCTAGATTTCAGGCTGATCCTAGAGAATCTCATTTGATAGCTATTAAGAGAATTTTCAGATATCTCAAGGGAACACCAAACCTTGGCATTTGGTATCCTAGAGATTCTGGTTTTGATCTAACTGGTTATTCAGATGCAGATTATGCAGGTTGTAGAATTGATAGAAAGAGTACAACAGGAACCTGTCAATTTCTAAGAAACAAGCTTGTGTCCTGGTTCAGTAAAAAGTAAAATTTAGTTTCTACTTCTACAGCTGGAGCTGAATATATTGCTGCTGGAAGTTGCTTTGCACAAATTTTATGGATGAAAAATCAATTGCTAGACTATGGTTTGCAAGTTGAGAGAATTCCTATTTTCTGTGATAACACAAGCGTAATTGCCATCACTGAAAATCCAGTGCAACATTCAAGGACAAAGCACATAAATATCAAGTACCATTTCATAAGGGAACATGTAATGAATGGTACTGTGGAACTACATTTTGTTCCAAGTGAGAAGCAACTTGCAGATATATTTACCAAGTCACTGGATGAATCCACCTTTTCAAGGTTGGTAAGTGAGTTATGTATGCTTAATTACTCTTAAATCTATCTGAGTTATTTTGCAAGTTGTTATGCAGCCAGAAATTCAATTGATTTTTCAGTCTTGGATGAAATTTTGGCTAAGTCAAAATTTACATCTCGACGGATGACCCTTATCCATCGAGTTTAGTCATCCGTCGATATACTATTTGCTAATGAAAATCAATTATTTTTTTGGAATCTTTTAAAACTCGACGGATAACAGTTTATCCTCATCCGTCGAAGTGTCTTAATCTCAGCCGTTAATTCCCTGTACATTATCCATCGAGTATACTTACAGTTTGTAAGCATTACATGACGGATAATGGGTGGAATTTTTACAGTTTATTTTAAACGTCTATTTTAGGCAATTTTCTATTGGTTAATTTACTTTACTTTATTATTTTTATCAGTTATTCTTGAGATAGTATAAAAGCTTATTTCATTGCAATTGTTTTCTTTTATCATTATCAAATTCAACTACTCAAATTTCATTCTCTCTCAAGCAAATACTCTCCTTCTCTTCAAGCTTTCATTCTCTAACAATGGCACTTGTAGTAAAGATTATGTCTCAAACTGGGTTCATTTATGAGAAGAACAATTTCACTGCATTGGTCAATAAGGGTATTCAGCAATCAGAGGACTATCACAAGATGATGGACTTTGTGAAGAATTGCAAGCTAAATTACGCCATGCTGGAATCACCTACAATCTTCTGTGAAGTTGTTGAAGAGATGTGGACCACTGCTATCTACAACTCTACTGACAAAACCATCACTCTAACCATCAAAGGTAAATAATTCTGTATCAATAGTGATGTCATAAAAGCATGTTTCAAAATTCCTGATAACAATGTGACTTCACCACACAATGACACTGATATTATCAATATGCTTAATTCCATGCATTATGCACTTCCTACTTCTAAACTGAGTGATATTAGGAGAATGGGTCTTAGGAAGTGGAGTTTCATGTGTGATGTAGTTACTAAGGTTTTCTCTGGAAAAATCAGTAATTTTGATTCAGTGAATATTTCCATGCTTAACATGCTATACATGCTAGTTATAGATAAATTTTACAATTTCAGTGACCTTGTCCTATTTGACTTAGGATTTAAATTGGGTGAGTTAGCAAAAAGAGGTAAAAATGTGTATTATACTAGATTTTTCATGTTATTGGCTAACCACCTCTGTGAAGAGATTGTGCTTGAGAACCCTAACAACAAACTGGATTGTTGGGTTCAAGAGAGAAGACTCATTGCAGATTTGAACAGGGCTAATCATCACAAGGATGTGCCAATGTTCTATTTTCCTGTAATGCAGGCACCTCAGGTAAGTGAGGTAAGTTCATCCATCCCTACAACTATTCCAACCTCCACTATTTCTTTGAATTCAGGAGTACCTATGGCAACTGTGTCAATGACCAAACAGTTGCCTACCAAAGCCTCCAAACCTACTATTATTTCCAAAACCAAATCAAAGAAAACCCCCTCTGATATCTCTCAAAAGATACCAGTTAAAAAATCCACCAAAGCCAAAGAGGGGAGTGTGAAGGAGGGTAAGTTAGGTGAGGGAAAGGGTGAACATCAAAGAAACCCCAAGAATAAGGTTGGAGAGTTGAGTGAATCCCAGCCTAGCCACACTGTAGTTTCCCAACAAACTGCAGTGCTTAAAAAGGACAAAAGGTCACTTCTAGCTGCATCCTCCCAAAAGGATGTGGTTATTGAACAAAGCTCTCAGCCAAGAGCACATGCCAAAAGGGTTAGGGACACAAGCTCACCCTAAACTTATACAAGAAAGAAGAAATCTAAAACCTCTGGGGATGCACAGGGCACATACACAGTGCAAACTGGTGCTAAAGACACAGTCCCTGCACTCTCTCAAATTCAGTTTGATGTGGCTCCAATAAATGTGGAGTCACAGCCAAAATCTCTAGTTATAGAAGCATCTCATACACCATACTCACCAACAAACTCTCTGGAAGTGGATATGATAAACACTTCAATTCCTGATTCCCCTTCTTTAACTCTGTTGGGGAAGCCAAAATTCAGTGCAAGTGAGCATCATCTTTTAGATGATTTGTTGGCTCACTTGCCTATTCTTTCAAAAACTATTGTGACATCTGTGCCCCAAATATCTTCAATCAGCACAGAGTCAACAATAGTTTCTCTTCCCACCTCATTCATCTCTACTCTCTCGACGGATATTGCTCATCCGTCGAGTAGTGATTGTATCCCGACGGATAAGCCTAACAGCAGTTATCCGTCGGATAGCATTATCACTCACTCGATGGATATCACTCATCCGTCGAGTATCTCTGCACAACTTCAAACTTCAATTATTTCAAGTGCAGAAGATTTAGTGGTTGTACAGTCACTCTTAGGACTGAGAGAGAAGAGTGTCTTGAGTGAGAGGCTGGGTTGTTCCCAGGCAAAAGGAGAGGAAATGAGTGAAAATCAGCAATCCATTTATTCAGGATTGGCAAAAGGGAGTGAGAGGAGTCCCACCTTAGTAGGTGAAGGTGAGGGTGTGAGGGTGGGGAGCCAGGGTGAGACCCTGATGCAACAAAAGAGAGAACATGAGAGAAAAGCAGGTACAGAGGATATAAGGGTGGATCCAGCCATTGCTCATGAGTTAATGATTGTGGATGATGCTCAAAAGGAAAGACAATTTTAGCAACATTACAAAGCTGTAATTGATAACATTTCCTTGAATGCTGAAACTTTTACTCATCCTGTGTCAGCCTATCAAATGTTGGCTGCTCAGGGAAATGAAGAGGCAGAAAAGACTTTGAATCTGGTGCATACTTCAGAATCTCTACAAAGGGACAAAGCTGCTGTCAATTTAATGCCTCCTATAGCTGGTGAGCCATATGAGGAATTTGGAGTAAATTCTAATGATGATGACTCTATTTCATTTGATGGAAGCATGAACTTAGGGGGAGATGAAGGCCCAAGTTCTATTCCAGATTTACCTGAATGGGGTTTGACAAAGGAGTCCACACCAGGACAATTTAATGTATCCTTGGTCAAACAAATCATGTATATCCAAAAGGCCATTCAGAGGAGCTCAAATGCTGGTACCAAGGCCATTCTTCAAGCTCACCTAGATTCTCTACATCTAATGAAGCTACAACAATTAAGACAGAATCTGAGTGTAGATGAACTCAAAAAGGATATAGCTGACTTGAAGACCTACAATTCTAAGAAGCTGGATTCAGTCATGCCATATGGTACCATGCAGGATCTATTACTGAGACTGAGAAGAGAATCAAATGCTGAAAAGAAGCTGGCCAAGTTGGAAGACAGAGTTCAAGTTATTGAAAATTCTGTGGCCACCATTCTTCAAAATCAACAGTCTCAGACCAATCTTCTAATGCAACTGGCTAAAGCACAAGGCCTGACTCCTCAACTTGATGATAACAAAAAGGGAGAGAAAGGACCAAGTGAGGGGGAGAAGCTTCAGATACAAATCACTAAGGTAATTGTGCCATCAATTACTATCTCAAAGCCACCAGTTGCAGATGGTATAGATCTGATTCAAGCAGCAGCAGCAAACTTGAAAGTTGCTGAGAAAGAAAAGTTGAGTTTGATCAACTGGGAGAAGATTGATGAGGAGATACAGAAGAAGTTCCAACTTGTCAAGGAGCCAGTTAAGTCAGCCATCCATCACTCTCAAGTGAAGCAAATAAGTGTGAATGAGATGAGCATGAACTATCTGGAAAGAGGACAATCTTCCTGCATCAAGTCTCCAAAGGCTGAAATGATTCTTAAACCAAGGGAAAACTATTCAAAATCATCCTTGAAGAACCCTTTGGATACTGTGTATGAGACACCCAAGCCTGATGAGAAGAAGCTTCTGTCAAGATCAATTATTTTCTACAAAGATCCAACTGATTCAGCTTCTAAAAAGAGGATTGCTAAGATATTCAGAAATGGGAAGGAGATTTGTGTGGTAGCTGGACATCCTCAATTTGCTCAAGCAAAGAGAGAAGAAAGAGCCAGATTGAAGCAGGAAAAGAGGTAAGATGCTCTAGATGCAAAGAAGGCTAAACAAAAGAAAGAGCAGATTGTTATCTTAGCCAAGCTACAGGCTGTGAGCTCATCCCAACAAATTCCCTCTCAACCATCTGAAGCTACTGAATCAAGGGAGCAAGTTGAAGAACAGAAGAAATCTCCAAGGAAGAAAGAATTGGCTAAAAGAACAAAAAGAAAACTGGATATTGTTGACAAGGAATTGGAAGATCAATTTCCTAAGGAACCCACACCAGCTACAACTCAAGCATCAAAGCCCTCTGTGGTATTTGAAGATATAAGGGTGGTGGATCCCTACAGGAATATTCATGGTGAACCTATTGTGCCCAAGGATGAGCCAATAGAATGGGATAACATACCAATTCCTGACTTCAGTCTACCAATCCTTAGCAAGCCAAAAAGGACAAAGTCAAGGGCAGTCAAGAAAGTGAAATTGTCACCCCTCAAATCCAAATCTGTAGTCAAAACTCAGCCCAAAGTCAATAAGGGAGACTACTTGTACTTGTGTGACATCAAAGAATTTTCTGATCTAAACCTCTATCTGGATGAACTAGATGAAGTGAGGGGAATTGATGCATACAGAAACTTACCTGAAAGGTTAGTGTTCAAGTACAAAGGAGGAAAGGAGATTCAGTGACCACTTCACAGGATTTTTCAAGAGAGCCAAGCTGTATTGATTAAAGTTTATTCATCCTTCAAGAAGAACTTTGGGTTCAATGTCACTGCAAGAAGACTAGTATTGAATAAAATTGAAGAACTAAGGAGTGTTAGAGCTAAAGATGCACTCCCAAAGACTCTTATCATCCCATACACATGGAGAAGAGTGCATCTAAGGCCCTACTGGCTGATGAAGTTCATAGATGACAAAGGTGTGAGAAGATTCTTCAGATTAGAAGACCAACTGAGCATCTCCAACAATGAGACTCTCTCGGAAATGCAAGAAAAGCTAAATCTCTCAGAATCTGATGAACTGGAATTCCACAGGCAGCTCCAAAATCAGATTGATGAAAATAACAGAAAGCTTGGAAGAAGATCCAAACCTTCAAGAAACTAGAAAAATCTGCTCAGGCTAGAGGAGCATCTTGAAATGACTGTGAGCTAAACTTTGTACATTTTGATTAATTGAAACACTTTCAGTATTATCTACTTTTCTTTAAAGCTGTATGTTTAGGATGTTTTGTTATCATCAAGTATCTCTTAATTTATGGCTATAATTCCAGTAGACATAAATTGGGGGAGATTGTTGTGCATATGTTGTGTACTTGATGATTTCATTAACAAAACACTTAAGTAGATTTTACTTAGTGAAATAATGTAGCACTCGACGGATAAGAATTATAGTCCCCACGGATAACTCATTACAGTCTCGACGGATGATGACTCATTATCCATCGAGTGAGTAGCTTATGTAATAATGAGTCTGTAACACATTTCTGCATACACCTTTGTATAAATTCTGTAGTAGCATATAAGTCATATTGACTTTAACTAGATATGCAGAATAGGTTGATTAATTGTACATAGATGATGTTTTGTAATTCTGCATAAATGAATTGAAGTCAAGTGCCAAAATAGCTACCGACGGATGATTAACAAAGCCATCGACGGATGATCAAATGGCTATCAACGGATGTTTTATATAGTAGTCGACGGATGATCAATGAAGCCATCAACAGATGATCATAAAGTCGACGGATAATCATGTATTCAACGGATAAAGAATTCAAACATCAGTTGACAGTGACAACTGGTCACATGCGTCGGGATGTATGCAAAAGGAATGAGGAAGCCTATTAACCGGGTAATAGAGAACAAAGTAACAAAGCATTAGACCCGATAGTTTTTATAATGATTCTATCTTTTGACTTTGTAATCTTGGTAATATATAAACCAAGAAGTAGCTAATAGAAAAAAAATCTGAGATACAAAAAGTGAGAAACATTTGTAAGGAGAATTATTAGCATTTCTCTGTATTCTCAGTAGTTCAAATTTGTAAGCAGCTGTGTGCATTCTTGCACACAGAGTTCTCTCGATATAATATATATCTCTGGTGGAATTGTTTAAATCCACCAGAAAGTTTTTAAAGACTCTTGTTTTTAATTACTTATGTTTTGATTCACTTAAGTTTTTATTCCGTATTGTGCTAATCAAAACACTTATATATGTATTCGAGTTTGAACATTTTTATTTTAAGAAAAAGGTTCAAGAATTCCATTCAACCCCCCTTCTGTAATTCTTGCTATATTTTTAAGGGACTAACACCCCTAAATATTTTTATAACGACTCTTCATGTTAATTCACATGTGTATTCGTTCCAAATTTATTGACAAATTCTTTCACCCTACGAATAACAATCATTGTCATAATCAATTCGTCATTTTTGAAAACTCTAGTCAGTATCTATTTATATTTAATATTTTGGTCGAACAATGTTCTTATAATTATAATCTCCATTACCTCTACCAGTAAAACTTTCTTACATTTTCCGTGCTCAAATCTACTAACTCTAATAGCGTTGTATTCCTTGAATATAATCGATGTAATGAATATATCCCCTCAAAATAATAAATTTCAAACATTGTGTTATCAATTGGTGTTAAAATTATAATGAGATAAATGTAAAATTTATATAAAGTACTAAATTGTTAATATAAATAATGAAATTGTAATGATTAGATGTAATAATGACTACATCAATTTACCAAAAAAAAAGATGTAATAATGACTAATTAATATATGTGCATAAATTAGATACAATTAATACATGAGTATTAAATACAATATCATTAATATATAATAATGTGGGGGCAAAATAGTAATTTTAACATGAATTTAAAATCTCACAAATCCCCTATTTGCTCTATTATATATATATATAATAGATGTATACCTAGCATACAGATTTGAATTCTCGGATCTCTCGTGTCCTCCAAAATGTACGGCAATTGATGCATTCATACAAATTTATGAAGAATGTCATATTGTGTAAGTGTAAATGCTAGAGTTTTACATTAATTTTTTAAATAATATCTTTAAAAAACAATTGTTGAGAGTGACAGAATGCTATATTTGGAATTGCCCATAAATTTGTAAGAATGGCCATTTGAGAACTATTAAATGTTTGTGTTTGTAAGTAATATTGGGTTCCATAAAAGGGTCTTGATTCTTGATGTAAATCTTATTTGATATCTTTTAGGTTATGTTCATTTTGTTCAGGTGGCCATGTATAACCGTTTGCTTCAACTAACATTTACAAAGTCACGGGGTCACATCATCGGAATTAAATATAATGAAATTGACAACTTGCTAGATCTTAACAATAAAGAGTTGAATGGAGAGTGTAATATTTTAAAACTGCATCTCTTTCCGTTAGAGTATATGCATATCCTAATCCCAGGTTTAAAAGATAATGTAAATATTCCTTGATGTTACATAGGTTGCCAGACTATTGTTCCCGGAACTAAACCGATGTTAAAAAGGAAAATACACATCGGGTCAGAAACTATAACCGATGTCGCAAATAAGAACTTACATCGGCTGTTGTTCAAAAGCGATGTTAAAGCGGGTTTGACATCGATTTTATTTTTATAAACGATGTAAATACTGATTTATAATTTATAAATTAATAGTTAAGGTTCATAATTAGATCATATACAAGCTATTTAGAAAAGACTGTAATGCAGTTTCTATATAAAAACAAAGAATATACATCAGGTTTTAATCTGGAACCGATGTTAAAGTTGTTCTCAAACATCAGTTACAACCGATGTCATATGGGGGTACCTTTATCTACACCCGCATTGACATCAGTCATGAAAACTTTTAATATCGGTTTCTGGCCGATGTCTATTGAAGGTTTTCTAGTAGTGTGTTCACACTCGATATGCAGACGAAGTTGCAGAAATACTAAAAGTCGGTCATTAAAAATGACTCGTGGATGTGGCACTTAAGACATGGTCATCTTGGATTTTCTGACTTCAAATTATTGTCAAAGACAAATATGGTGGACGGTTTGTCAAACATCAACGAAGCAGAAAATTTGTGTGAAACGTGTGTCAAGGGAAGCAACACAGATAAAGTTTTCTCGTTAGAAAATCATGGAGAGCCAAGAGGCCATTGGAGATAGTTCACACAGATATTGATGGTCCTTTTGATGTTGCATCTCTTGGTGGTAACAGGTATTACCTAACATTTGTTAATAATTTTATCAGGAAAAGTTGGGTGTATATCATTAAAGAAAAATAGAAGGCTCTTGATAAATTCAAGGAGTTCAAAGCACTTGCAGAAAATAAAGTGACCAATATTTGAAGACACTCAAATCAGACAGAAGATGAGGGTATAGTTCAAACTTGTTCAGAAGCTTTTGTACGGCACATGGCATAAATCATCAGTTGACAATGGCATATACTCCTCAACAAAATGGCATTGCCTAAAGGAATAACCGCACAATTCTTGACATGGCAAGGAGTATGGTGAAAGCAAAGCACTTTCCAAGAACTTTCTGGGCGGAAGCTGTTATATGTGTAGTTTATTTGTTGAATCGTTGTCCAACAAAAAGTGTCAGGAATAAATTTCCAAATGAAGGACGGAGCGGGAGCAAACCATTAGTTGGACATCTCAAAATTTTTGGGTGTATTGCATATGCCCATATTCCTGATCAGAAAAGAAAGAAGCTGGATGATAAAGGCGAAAAATGTATTTTTACCGGATATGGCAAAAGAAGCCAGATTTTCATGCCAGCTAAAAGAATTTTGAGGTATATAGAAGGTACGCTTGAACACGGTTTATTTTACACTCATTTTCAAGATTCGGAATTAGTTGGCTACTCAGACAATGATTATGGTGGTGACTTGGATGACGGAAAAAGCACTTCGGGATATGTTTTTCATATCGGAACCACGATATTTTCGTGGTCATCGAAAAAGCAGTATAAAGTTGCCCTCTCAACATGTGAGGCAGAATACATGGAAGCAGCAACATGCACATGTCAGGCTATGTGGCTAGGCTACATATTGAGGGAGCTAAATCTTGCGAAGGAAGATCCGATTAAAATTTACGTGGACAACAAATCCGCCATTTCACTTGCAAAAAAATCTGGTGTCACACAGTCGAAGCAAACACATCAATATTAAATATCATTTTATTCGAGAGCAGGTGAACGATAAAATTGTGGAGTTGGTACACTGCAGAACCGAAGAAAATTTAGCGGATATATTTACAAAATCGTTGAAGCCCGAATGTATTTGGAAAAATGAAGGAGAAACTCGGAATGTAAAGTGGAGTTTGAGGGGGAGTGTTAGAAATTCAAACTCGAAGTATAATAAACACTTGCATTATCTTATAATCAAATAAATGAAGTTTGCATATTCAAGTTGGGTGAATGTTTAACAAAAATAAAGCTAAGTTAAGTAGTTAACAAAAGCTTCCTCTGAAGACCCAAAAGAATGGAAAATGTACACGTAGCAGTGCATGGAGAAAGAAAACTTCTGGAAAATTTTAAAGAAGACGGCTATAAATTGTTTGAATTGTAAAGGTCAATGATAATACCTTAAAATATGGTAGGCTATTAATATGCATCAGGTTAAACATGTGAGGTATGCAATGTAGTAATACAACACATCTGAAGCTTATAAATAGGTTGATAGTTCGCAGATATATTACATCGAGTAAAAATAGTAGATAAAACTTGTTGGAAACGTAATGGGCTTGATTTAAATTCACAAATATATAAAATAATAACTGTTTATTCTTTTTGATAATACTACAAATACACAGCACATGCTACGGCCTTTTTCAAGACGAGCCACATAGTTTCGACTCTTTTATATCTCAATCTCCATACGGCCTTTTTCAAGACAAGACACAGAGATTCAGCTCTTTTATCTCTCAATCTCTGTTTTTCTCTACTTTTTATTTACTCGTTGTACAGATTGAGAAATAAAAGAACTCATACTCTGTGTCTTGTCTTGAAAAAACCGTAGTATGTGCTTTGTATTTGTAGTATTATCAAAAAGAATAAACAATTATTATTTTATATATTTGTGAATTTAAATCAATCCCGTCATCACGTTTTCAACAAGTTTTTTCTACTTTTTTTATTCAATGTAATAAATCTGCGAACTATAACCTATTTATAGGCTTGAGATGTGTTGTACTACTTCATTGCATACCTCACATGTTTTAGCTTAATATATATGAATAGGCTACCATATTTTAAGGTATTATCCTTATACTTTACACTTCAAACCGTTTTTAGCCGTCTTCTTTAAAACTTTCCACAAGTTTTCTTTCTCCATGCACATGAGCTACGTGTACATTTTCCATTCTTCCCGGTCTTCCCAGGCAGCTTTTATTGACTACTGAACTTAGCTTCATTTTTGTTAAACATTTACCCAACTTGAATATGCAAACTTCATTTATTTGAATATAAGATAATGCAAGTGTTTATTTTACTTCGAGTTTGAATTTCTAACAGCGATCTCTATCTGCTCAACTTACTTTGACGACTAATCAGTGCTGCTTACCTGTGTAAAATTAGACCCCAGCTCACCAGCTACACCTGGTTTAATTTGTTAATTAGTAGTACTATACAGAGAATTTAAAATCCATAGCTAGCAAGCTAGTACTTACATTACATGTGCAGTTGTGCAGCAGTTCAGCTGTCTGCTTCAGAAGTTCACCTGCATATATATGTATAATGTATTGGATACATGAATATTTTAGATGCAATATTAAATTATGTTAACCAAAACCACAAAATAATTTAGATCTGAAATATATCCCAGCGTGCATGCATCCATCTCTATTCTCTCGGACATTCAGTGTTTAAAAAACTGGGATTCCATCTAGCCACTTTTTGAATATTTACACGCAGCGTTAAGATGTTTTAATCATGTTAATTTCCCATTTTGAAATGTATGGTGGTATGCAGAAGCTCAAATTATTGGGGTCAAAAATTCTGATTAGGATAGCCGTAAGAAAATTTAGGATGAAAAAACATATTGAAAGCATTTTCATAGCTAAAATATCTGCACAGCATACCAAACATACAGATCTTTTGAATCTACACACCTCTCTTTAATTGTAAAATTTTAACCATGCATGTTCTCCCTCAGCCAGACACCAAGGGGTAGATAAAGTGTAATTTAATTAAAAAAATAAGAAAAGTGGATAATAAGATAATTGTATATTATACTTGGACCAATGAATATTTAATATTAATGTATTGGAAGAAAGTAGGGTATATCGTTAATTTTATATTATATATTTTTCATTTTTAATAAATTTTTAAATATATAGATTTGAATGTGACAGACAAAGATGAAAAATGTATAAAAAAGGATGATCAATTATCAATTATTAAAACTTTAATTTTAAAATATACCTAAACTTGTGTCACACAAGGTACATTTACCACTGGTCCGTGCTGACGTATTTATAGCGTGCGCATTATACAGATGTTAATCGTAATTGATTGCAGATCAAATTTTTATTTATAGCTTGTTTTACTTTGTGATCACTGGCGGAACGAAAGCATGGTCAGGATATAATTTGGCCCATGTCCAAATTTTTAGGCTTCCCAATATTTCACTTGTATTATGAAATTGAAGTCCAAAAGTCTTGTTCGAGTCCATTGCTAGCACACTTTATGACTCTAACCGTAAGCTTTATTAGGTGTCCAGAATCCGAGTACGGTTTGTAGGGGTGAGGAAAAACCGAACAAAAATCAAAATTGATACGAAATCGGTAAAATTTGTAAAAAATCGATTCGTACAAATCCGAACCGATCCGAAAAGTTTAAAAACTGATCCGATGATAATTTTTCGGTTCCGATTTTGGGTCCAAACCGATCAGAAAAAACTGAACCGAACCGATTATTTAAACAAATAATTTTTTGTTGAGAATTAACAAATATACTATATATATAACATCAAATTAAATAATATTCTTGATGGAACTCATACTGCAGACTAGTAATAAGTAATAGGCTATCCATTTGGGCCTTATAAAATATCTAGAAGTCCAAAAACACTATAAGTCTATAACAATTATTTATGTACTCGTTGAGATCCCATTAAACAATACAGTGTAATGTTATTTAAGAAGAAGAATGGTTAAAAAATTTCTTAGGTTGGCTACATGCTTGTACATCCGGTTTGCTCTTAGGAATGTTGTTCTTTACTTGTTTGTATTAATTATTAGTTAATCGGTGTATGTATGTTTTAAAGTTCTTATCTACTGAGTTGAGTTGTGATTTGTGCAATATAACTCAATGCAACTCAATGCATTTGTACATAATTCAACTCAATGCATCCAGTTTGATTGTATAATGTATGAATCCGAAACCTTGGAATAATTTTTTTTTGTACACGATGCCTAGGTATTATATAAAATTATTTTTTAACCGGTTTTACAACCGAAACCGAACCAATATAAATTGATCCGGAGTTTTTAAAACTGAAACCGATCTGATGGATCGGTTGTGGTTGCGGTTTTTAATTTTAAAAACCGAAGACTTCCGGTTCCGGCTCCGGTTTTATCTAAAAACTAAACCGATCTGAGGTTTGCTCCCCCCTAACGGTTTGTGTCGGGTTGGATATATCTGATTTTTTTAATTTAACCTCAATTCGACCCGATCGGAAACGGGTTCAAAAATTGTGACACGAATCCGACCTGGTAGGTACTCGAGTTGGCTGAAACTGAAATTGATAGGGGATAAAATAAACCTTAATTATGTCATTAATGGACTGCAAGGCCCATTAAAGAAGGCCATATATATGACATTCTAACTAAGAAGGTTAACACATTGATCAGGCCTAATGGAACAAAGAAAGCCCAAAAACCCTGAATATTAATTAATTTCGTAATTAATTAATAAGGGATAAATCAACTGATCAGCAAAGTCTAAATAAGGACGCAATTCCTTGGAGATTGGCCTCCAAGAAATCTCATAGGATAAAGAATCAGTGTTCTACTTCCTAGGACTCCAAAGTCCCTTCTAATTCTGAGACTTGTCCACCAAGTCTCCTAACTCTAGTCCAATTCAAGGACTCCCAACATCTATATAAGGGGCCTTACCCCACATATCAAAGTTACAATTTTTACTTGATCCTTGACAATCAACAAGGTACGTAAGTATCTTGTTAAAGGCAGATCGAGTCACAAGACACAAGGGCATTCAAATAGAGCCTCGAAACCCACAAACCCTAGTAGTAAATATAGCAATTAATACACCCTAAGTTTTTATCCATAACATTTGGCGCCGTCTGTGGGAAAGCATAACCATTGTGAGAACACGGAGCCGGAGCAACACCCCCGAAGGAACACCAGCTCCAACCAATTTCGTCAGTAGTGGAAATACCCCCGCATTCGACCTATGCCACCACCCAAGGAGGAACCCAGATAGGGGCAACCGAGCCTCAGCCACAAGGGACGAATCCCCCGGCTCCTCAAAGGATGAATTCTTAACTTCAGCAGCTACATGCACCTGTGAATCCTCGATCCGTTGGGTATGAGTATTCAACTATTGTACCACTAATCCCCCTTATGTGATGCCCCTATACCCCGAGGTTGGAGGAAATGGACATGCCAATCGGAGTGAAGCGCAAGGGCAGTCTCCCCCTATAAACGCGGTTTGACTCCTATTCTGGAGGATCAAGAATTCTTCGGGCCTTACACTGAGAGAGACTCCGAATCTTCGGATGATGATATGGCTCCAAGTGCTGGAAAAGAGCCGATGCTTGATGATAATCAGCATCCTAGGATGAATGAATTCCCAAGAAGTGCAGGAGAGAATCAGAGTCACGAGGCTGAGATCCAAATGTTGAAACGTGACCTGGAGGCGCACCTAACCCCAAGACCCCCACTACCTACGAGGAAGAGAAATCCTCCTCCAATCATAGACCTAGATGGTCCATTGTAAAGAAGGGATGTTTTCCCAAGGGCTAATCCAAGTGATCGTCTGCCCCTAGGAGATCCTGATGATCCCACTCCACCTTTCACTTAAGAAATAATGAATGCCCATATCTCAAGGAAGTTTAAGATGCCCACCATCAAAGCTTATGATGGTACTGGAGATCCCGCTAATCATGTCAGGACATTCTCTCATGCACTGTTGCTGCAGCCCGTGAACGACGCTATTAAGTTTCGGGCCTTTCCTCAAACCCTATCGGGAATTACTCAAAGATGGTATAGTTGTTTGCCTCCGAATTTTATTGGGTTCTTTAGAGAGCTAAGTTAAGCTTTTATTAAGCAATTCATCAGTGGGAGAGTGCATGATAAAAGTTCAGCATCCCTCATGAGCATTGTGCAGGGAGCAAAAGAATCCTTGAGAGACTATCTGAACCGTTTCACCAAGGAATCTTTGAAGGTCCCAGACCTTGATGACAAGGTAGCTATGATAGCACTACAGCCGGGAACTAGGGACGAGTTCTTCAGGATGTCGTTGGCCAATCGCCCCCCAGAAAGCATGTTACAGCTCCAAGACAAGGCCGAGAAGTACATCAAAGTGGAAGAAAGCATGAGGAAGACGGTAGTGAATACCGAGCCCGCTGGTGGCAAGAAGCGAAAGACCGATCTGGAATATATTGATAAGGACAAGTATCCTAGAACTGAGTAAAACACTAATTCAACCCTGAAGAAAGGAGGACCTGGACAAAAGTTCACTGAATATGCTAAGTTGAACGCTCCTAGAAATCAGATCTTGATGGAAATTGAGAAAGATAGGGATGTTCGTTGGCCTAAGCCCCTGAAGGCTGATCCTACCAAGTTGGATAAGAGCAAATATTACAGGTTTCACAAGGATACTTGTCATGACACCGATGAGTGAAGATAATTGAAAGATGAAATTGAATTCCTTATTCGAAAAGGAAGACTGAGCAAGTATACTGTAGATGGAGCAGTTATGAATAACAATGGAAGAAAGAATTTTGATGATCGTAGGAGGGATCAATACGATCAGGGGCGAAATCCCCAGCCCAGGGGACGAGTGATAAACACAATATTTGGAGGACCACAACCCCGAGGGCAAGTGATAAATACAATTTTTGGAGGACCAACTGTTGCAGGTTCATCCAGAAACTCGAGAAAAGCCTATACTAGAGAAGTTATGCATATTGTCGGGGAAGCCCCGAAGAGGGCTAGGATATGAGTAACATTGATGTTCGATGATTCTGATTTAGAGGGTGTCAAATTTCCCCATGATGATCCCCTGGTCATAACACCAATAATGGGAAATAGTCCAGTGAAGAGAGTCCTTGTAGACAACGGTGCCTCGGTGGACATTTTGCTTCATGATACCTTTATAAGAATGGGTTACAATGATTCTCAATTAACCCCAACTGATATGCCGATATATGGATTTTCTGGAGTCGAGTGCCCCGTGGAAGGAATAATTAAGTTTCCAATGACTATAGGTCAGGAAACAAGACAAGCAACACAGATGTTGGACTTTGTAGTGGTAAAGGTTGGATCAACTTACATTGCAATTATGGGAAGAACGGGAATACATGCTTTCAAGGATGTCCCCTCTTCTTACCATACAGTGATGAAGTTTCCCACCCGGAATGGGATTGGAGAAGAGAGAGGAGATCAAAAGATGGAAAAGAGTTGTTATGTGGCCTCTCTTAGGGATGATGAAGTTGGGGGGCAGGTTTTGCCTATTGAAGATCAGGATATCTGCGAGAATGACGAGAAAAGAGGGAAGCCAACAGAAGACTTAGTTCTGATTCCTTTGGCTCTCGGGGATCCTGAGAAAGTAACTTTCATTAGAGCATCACTAGAGGAGCCCCTTAGAGGGAAGTTGGTAAAAAATTTACAAGAGAATAGCGATATATTTGCATGGTCAGCAGCCGATATGCCTGGCATAGACCCGTAACTGATCACTCACAAACTAAACGTAGATTCAAATCGAAAGACTGTGAACCAAAAGAATATAATTTTTTTCTCCAGAGAGGGAGGAAGCTATTAAGCAAGAAGTAGAGAAACTCTTAGAGGTTGGTTTCGTTGAAGAGATATAGTTTCCAGAATGGTTAGCAAACCCAGTAATGTTAAAGAAGGCTAATAGAAAATGGAGAATGTGCGTGGATTTTACTGATCTGAATGATGCATGCCCAAAGGATTTCTTCCCGCTGCCAATGATAAATACATTGATAGATGCGACCGTTGGTCACGAGATGCTGAGTTTCATGGATAGATTCAGTGGATACAATCAGATCAAGATGCATAAGGATGACATCTCTAATGTATCATTCATCACTGGCTTTGGTGTTTTTTGTTATCTTGTTATGGTTTTTGGTCTCAAGAATACAGGAGCTACCTATCAAAGGTTGGTAAATAAGATTTTCAAGGATCTTATTGGCAAAACTATGGAAGTTTATGTTGATGACATGTTAGTCAAGAGTCTAGTGAAGACTGACCATATAACCCATTTGAGGAAAGCTTTTGAGGTCCTGAGATATCACAAAATGATGCTGAATCCTGCAAAGTGCGCTTTCGGAGTAGGATCCGAAAAGTTTTTGGGATTGATGGTCTCCAGGAGGGGAATTGATGCAAATCCTGATATGATAAAGGCCATCTTGGATATGGACCTCCAAGATCTATCAAGGATGTTTAAAAACTTACTGGAAGGGTCGCTGCCTTAGGACGATTCATCTCCAAGTCCGGAGATAAGTGCTTGCCGTTCTTCAAATCCCTTAAGAAGGTAAAAGATTTCATATGGACTGAAGAAAGTCGGGAGGCATTCGAAGGATTGAAGAAGTATAGGGTTCAAGCCCCGTTGTTGAGTAAACCAGCTCTGAATGAAACTTTGTACTTATACTTGGTCGTTTTAGAAAATGCCTTAAGCGCTGTGTTGGTTAGGGAGGAGCTTAAAATCCAGAAACCCATATATTATGTTAGTAAGATTCTGCACAGGGCTGAGTTAAATTATTCGACTATTGAAAAGTTTGCTCTAACCCTGGTGGTGGCTTCAAGGAAGTTGCGCCCTTACTTCCAAGCTCATAAAATTGAAGTGCTAACGAATCAACCTTTGAGAAACATTATTCACAGTCCAAAAGCTAGTGGAAGACTGATTAAATGGGCTATTGAGTTGGGAGAATTTGACATAAAGTATAAGCCACGAACGACGATAAAAGCCCAAACTTTAGCTGACTTCGTGGTTGAATGTACCATCCCCAACAAGAAGTCAGGGGGTAGGAAAGTACTGAACCTGAGGGTATGGAGAGAAAAGAGGATAATGAAGGAGAACAGAACAAGAAGAAGGAATATTGGGTTCTCTATTTTGATGGAGCATCAAAAACAAGTTTTAGTGGGGCAGGGCTTGTTTTACAAAGCCCAGATGGTTTCTTGATTAAATATGCCATGAAGTTAGACTTCTCAACCACAAATAATGAAGCTGAGTATGAAGCTCTGATAGCTGGCCTCGGCCTAGTAGGAACATTGAGGGTCAAGAAGTTGAAAGTCTGTGGGGATTCGAAGCTAGTCATATCCCAGGTCAAGGAAGAGTTTAAGGCAAAAGATGAAACAATGGCTAGGTATGTCCGCCTAGTAAGGGCTGTGATGACTCAGTTCGATAGATGCCATGTTGAGCACATTCCAAGGGAGGAAAATGTTAAGGCAGATGCATTGTCTAAGTTCGTTTCATCAGAGATAGAGAAGAGTTCAAGAAGTGTGTACTTCCGTGTTTTGAAAACACGGAGCATTGATGTTAAGCTTGTAGCCCCTATAGGGATGGGGACATCATGGATAGATCCCATTAAAGCCCATATTCAAACTGGTTGGCTGCCAAATAATGTGACTAAAGCACGAAAATTGGCTGTTCGAGCACTGAGATATTCCTTGATCGATGGGATTCTGTACAAAAGATCTTATGTGGTTCCTTATTTAAGATGTCTCAGACCTGATGAGGCACGTTTCTCTCTTGAGGAAGTACATGAAGGTATCTGTGGGAAACACTTGGGGGGCAGAGCACAGGCACATAAGATAACCTGTTTAGATTTTTATTGGCCAGAGATGATGGTCGATGCCAAAGACTATGTGAAGAATTGTGAACATTGTCAGAAACATGCACAAGTTGTTCGAAAACCTCCTGGGATGCTGAGTTCCATCAATTCTCCCATCCTTTTTGTTGTATGGGGAATGGATATACTTGGACTTTTTCCATTGGCCACTGTACAAAGGAAGTTCCTGATCGTTGCTATAGATTATTTTACTAAGTGGATTGAGGCTAAACCTTTAGCCAAGATCACAACCAAACAGGTTGCACAATTCCTGTGGGAAAATATCATGTGCAAATATGGAATTCCCCGAATCCTGGTCACCGATAATAGAACACAATTCAATAATGAAGAATTCAGGAAGTATTGCAAGGAGAATGAGATTGAGTTTCGGTTTACCTCCGTAGCTCATCCGCAAGCCAATGGGCAAGCGGAAGTGGCAAATAACATAATTTTAGATGGGCTAAAGAAGAGGATCGAGAAATATATAAATAATTGGGTGGATGAAATACTCCCAATACTTTGGGCTTATCGGACTACTTGTAGAGTCGCAACTGGAGCAACACCCTTTATGTTGGCGTATGGGGGCAGAGGCAATTATTTCTGTGGAGATATCACACTCGTCTCCCAGAATCCAAGCATACAATGCCGAAGATATTGAGGAAGGGCAAAGGCTAGCCCTAGATCTAATTGATGAGGTATGAGATGAGGCACATGCGAAGATAATAGAATATAAAAAAAGGCTTCATTCTACTACAACTTAAGGGTAAAAGAAAGGTTCTTCAAGCAAGGAAATTTGGTCCTAAGAAAGGTGAAAGCTTCTGGAGTAGGGCAGAAAGGAAAGCTAACCCCGAATTGGGAAGGGCCATATAAGGTTAAGAGCATTCAAGGAAGAGGATCTTATATGTTGGAGACCATGAATGAAGAAGAAATATCTCGAACTTGGCATGCTCAAAACCTAAAAGTTTACTACCTATAGCTTGTACTTACTATAGTGGTAACAAGGTTCAAAAGCACCTGCAAGCTTTACTCGCTTGGGATTTTATATCTCAGATTAGTAGGATTTACATTCTAGTTCTTGATTATTAAGGGTTGAACCCGTGTTATGTAAGGTTTTGAAAAACTAGACTATATATTCTTAAGTTGAAGCTATTTCAAACTTTGGAAAGACAAGTCATGTTAACAATTGGTTTGCTTACATAATGTTTCCTTATAATAGGGATGTCATTTATAACATTTGCAAGTCTGTCAGATTCATTTGGTTTTTAGTCTTGTTTATTCAATGCATGATTCTTAGAGCAGTATGGCTCAAATTACTAATCTATAAAAAGACATATAAATGAAGGAAATAACTTAAATAAAACCCCGAAAGGTAACAAAGTCAGACTTTCAAAAGTACTTTACAAAATGAATGAAATACAAAAGCTAAGCACTCAACTTAGAAGGCTCAGACTCCTCGGAGCCACTCTCTGAAGTCTCCTCAGACGTTTCCTGAGTTAGCCCCTCGGAAGTTTCCTCGGAAGTCTCCACGGAGGTCTCCTCAGAACTATCCTCAGACGCCACAGATACCTTTGGAGATGCTAGTTTTGGAGGCTCTTCCACTCTGGCCTTCTTCACCCTAGGCTCGGCCTCTTCCTCGGAGGAGGATTCCTCTTCTCCGGAGCTAGACTCAGGCTCTGTTCTTTTCTGACGTCGGCTCACGAATGGAACCTTAGTTGAAGAAGCTTCGTGATCAGGAGAAGGAACTAATCGTTCCTCTTCACGGATAAGGTCCATGACCCTATCTTTTACTCCCCCCAGCCTTGGGATCTTGAGAGGGCAAGGGAAAGATTCTGCCTCGAGCATTTCCGGGTACTCATCCCCGCGAGTTTTGATCATATCAATTAAGGAGGAATACCTTGATCGAATAGGAAACTCGCTTGACTTCTTGGCCACATTCATTTTTTCCAAACGAGCAATTCTCTTGTCTGCCATCTAAAAAGTGCAAAAGAAGAAAATTCAGGCATAAATCTGTACATATGAAGTGCAGAAAATGTAAATGTGCAGAAAGTTTTAGTGAGACACGAAATTAGAGCACAAATTTAGGAAATACAAAAAGGAACACAAGAGATATACCTGAAAGTTCGAAGCTGGAAAATAAGCTAGGGAAAGCTTTGAATACTCTGAAAAAGACCTAGGGTTTTTTAGAAGGAGAAGAATAGAGATCAAGGAACAAGAAATGAGAAGTGAGTGAAAAATGACTCAACTCATCTCCTTATATAGGCAGCCAAGAGAAGTTGAAGAGGCGAAAAAGGCCCATCAAAGTGGAAGCCCAAAGAAAAAGCCCAAATTCTGGAATTTTCCAGAATGTCCTTAAAAATTCTTGAGAAATTCTAAAAGAATTATAAAAGGAGAATTAAATCCAAAAATGATTTTGAAAATTGAGGCCCCATTCAAGGCCTAAATCCAAAAAGGATTTGGAAAATTGAGGCCCAATTTAAGGCCAAAATCCAAATAGGATTTGGATAATTAAGGCCCAATTCAAGGCCCTAATACAAATAGGATTTGGATAATTGAGTGTTAGGTCCCAATTTATTTGTAGAAGGGGGGGGGGTTGAATGCAAACAATACCGTTTAATCGAATAAAATGCGGAATAAAATTGTGAAACAAAATTCAAGTTAAATAAAACTTTTATTAAACTTGAAAGGTGTTACAACTACGGTATCGGTTACAAGGGATTAATCTCAAATCAATTATTACAAATCTAGAATAAATTCGACATGAACTTTTTCTATTTTTGTAATTAAAAAATCAAATGCTAAATGTGATTTGAGATTAAGTTCTAGGGATTTTAATCCGCTAGATTGATACACAAGAACAAGATAAGTATTTCTAGTTGATTGGATTTAACTTTACAATCTAGAAATTGATCTTGAAGTTGCAGATGAGATGAAATATTTTTCTGCTCCTTTTTCTTTTGTTCTTGAGTTTGTGTTCTGTTTGATTGCTTGTGAAATAATAGACTTCTGCTCCTTTTTATCAAACAGCCGAATGTAAACATGTACTGGCATGACAATCTTCTTTGGCCAGCAAGACTTTCGGTATGACAAAATTTACAACTAGCAAGACAATTAAAATGAGCTAGCAAGACTTTCGGTATGACTATTGATTGTCATACCGATTGTCATATTAGTTCAAATAAATTGTCTTGCTGAATTAATAACAGATTTTAATCTAAACAGAAATTCTAATAAGACAATTAAATGTATTGGCATGACTTTCGGTATGACTATCAATTGTCATACCGATTGTCATACTAGTTCAAATGAATTGTCTTGCTGAATTTAAGCAGATTTTAAACCAATTAAAATCTTGTAAATCCTTAATATTAATTCTAAATTAATTAATCAATTTAATTCAATTAATCAATAAATTAATCTTTGCAGATATAATTTATTTTCTTAATTAAATTATATGACTTAATTAATTAATAGAGAATTAATACTAACCCTGAGCAGCATCCATTCTTCTGACAATCTTCTGAAAGTCACTGAGACTTATGAATCAATTCCGCCACTTCAATGTTGACACTCGATGTACTGTCTGGTTCATGAGTGACTAACTTCCGTGACGTTTCTTCATGTCTTGACTTTGATATTCTGATTGAATCCTTGTAATAAATGATACCCTGACGAGATCTCTGTCACTTGATTAAATCCACGATCTTGATTTATATCACTGAGGCATGATCAAATTCTTGAACTTCTTCCAGTGAATCTTCAAGTCTGCAGATGAACAATGTTTCTTTATTCTTTGACAGATGTTACATTGTGAGATCTCTCTGACGATTGATCCACTATTTACTTATTACATTCTTATTTGAGTTGAGTTAAATACTCGAATAACCGAGTAGGCTATGACATATGCCTTTCAATCTCCCCCTATTTGCTTGTTAGACAATAACAACAAATACCTAGAGGATAACTCAACTAACAAATAAGAAAAAGATATAAACAGTAATGTAAAGTAAATAACAGAAAAGTTCTGGATTATATTTAACATTTTCCAGATTCCAAATGAAATTTACAAGTGAATACAAGATAGATGTTCCTCTAGCCTGAACATATAACTACATTAGACTATCTTGATTCATAAAGCTCTAATCATATTACATTGAGTTTTGAGCTAATTGACTTCAGTTGTCTTCTCTTCTGACTTCACCTTCTTCTAAATCTTGAAGCAATTCCTTGTCAAAGACACGATCCTTTTCTGAAGTGAAGCTTGCTGGTCTGACTGGTTGAACTCCAACTGACTTCAGCTTATTCTTGAGTTGATTGTACCTTTTAACATTCTTTTCACAATAAGCTTGAATCAAGTCAGCAGCTTGAGTCTTCAACATGGATGAATATCCAGCAGTTCTCAAATGATGTTCCATCCAGACCAGATGCTTAGCTGAGTAGTCTTTAAGAGATTGTACATCTAGCTGACAGATTTGAAGACAATCAGACTTAAAGAATCTCACCTGATGAGGATTGTTGACCACTTGAGGACTAGCCCTGCTGGCAAACTCTTTAAGCCTTTCTCGAAGAACTTCATTCAATTCTGAGCTTCTTTTGACTTTGTTTAAAAGAACCCAAATCTCTGACAAAGAACGATTCTCAAATAGATGAAGTGACACCTTGAATGATCCTTCACTCTGACAATATACAAAAATGCTCATCTCATTTAGGGATCTATCAAAAGCAGCTGTGATCCTTGAGACTTCAGTCTTGATAGCATTCATGTACATGTCATTGTTAGGATTTGAGATTTCCAGCTTGTCAAGAAGATGTAAGAACTGCCTATCATTGTTAGTGCTCAGCTGAGGCATATCAAGTACTCTCCTAGCTTCATCCCATTTTTCACCAATCTTTAGTCTGACATCTCTTCTCCTTTCTTGAGCCTTAATGTCATGAAGACGTTGCTTTTGAAGAGTTTCTGTTCTTTGAATGTCTTTTCTCATGTCAATGATCTGAGAGACCTTCTTGAGTTCAGCTTCTTTTCTTTTCATCTCTGACTGCTCCTTCTGAAATTCTTTCTCAAACATAGGATCCACTTGAGCTTCTTCTTCCCATTCTCCAAAATCACTTTCCTCTTCAGCTTCAAATAACCCATCTTTATCTTCCTGAACTGGTTCAGTGGGAATGTCAAAAATATCAAAGTCATCCTGTTCTCCACTGTAGTAGACATCATCAGCCTTTCCAGCAGAGGTATCTTTTTCTTTCCCTTTGGCACTACTCCCTTTCTTCTCCCCCTTAGTTGAGGGATCCTCTACTGACTTTCCTTTGGAACCTCCATCACCTCCAGATCCTGATCCTCCACCAGACGGTCCTTCAAAATAAGTTCTTTGTTCTTCATTAGGGCAATGAGAATTCTTGATCATGAAATATAGGTGCTTCATCCCTTCATTGAGATGTTCCATGCCCGTCTCTATCTTTAGAAATCTTGAGGAGTCCCGTGAATGATTCATCTCAACGAGGTCTTCAAGAGAAGTCATTCTTGTGTGTAGAGAGCAGAAGTTGGATATGTCATCAGCTGATAAAGTTGGAGTGTCCTGAATAGAATTGAGCTTTGGTATTACAGTGGTCTTTAGATCTGAGATGTCATTCCTTATGATTGCAAGCTGATTATTGACAGAGGTGGAAGAAGAAGACCGTTCAACCACTTGTGCTTTGAATGCTTGAGCTTCAGCTTGGCTTTTAGCAAGTTCTTCTTTTAGAGCAGCAATTTGAGCTAACAGGTTTTGAGTATCTGTGTCTGTGTGTGCTCTCACCTGAATTTCACTCGTGTTTGGTTCACTCACCTCACGTGCTTGTGTTTCTCTCAATATAATTGCTCGTGAGGAGTCTTCCTGTTGTTGTTCTTCTGTACCTGCAGTAAAAATCACCCTAGCCTCTTCAAGAGAGGTCAGTGGCGGTGCAATGGGAATTCGCGAGTCCCGATCCTCAGTCAATACTATCAAATCTTTTGGAATAGATGTCTGAGTTGCTTCAGGGATAGATTGACCGAGTTGCCCTCCACTTTCTCCAGATAAATCTACGAGTGGAGAATCCCTTGAGGGAGCCAGAGGTGTTTGATCTGGGAGGGGAGAAAATGACTCTATTAAGGGTGGCTGAGAGTCAGATTTTCCCTCTGAAGCATGTGACTGCTCTTCTGCCGTAACTATGGCAGGCACTGTAACCGACTCTATGTGCACTCCTCGCTGTGTGTCCTGAGTATGAGCTGGGGAAGTGTATGGTTCCATTGTGAGTAATGGAATTGTGCTTGACTCAGTACAAGATGCCATGGCCCTATGGCGAATTTCAATAGATGCATCCTGTTGAGAGAATGCCTCTAGTAACTGTTCATTGGCCATTTCAAAGTCCATGTCCTGTTGGGAGGACAAGGATGGGCTTTCAGATGCCTTAGAATATGTTCTTCTTTTCTTAGGAGGAGGCAGAGCTGAGGGTTCACTCATATTTAACAATGTACTACTTCCTAGTAATCTTTTGGGTAACATTTTAGACAGTGGGGGAGAGGTTGAGATAGAATGTGACTCTGTGTTTGGCTCTATGACCTGGGATTGAAGCTGTGGTTCTACAACTTCATGGTCAGCCCTATCAACCACTGGGGGTCTTTCAACAGAAGTAGGAAGGGAGTGAGAGTGAGGAATTACTACCTGTAATGGAAGAGCCTGGGTGGCTTGAACCACTGGAGGTTGAGGTTGCTGTTCATGGACGGGAAGATTGAAAATAGGTAAAGGAATATAAGTGGCCATGAAAGCAGATACAAGTACTGGAACTTGCATGAATTTGAAGGTTGTGTCTTGGCGAGTGTAAATCTTTTTGCTAACTGGAGGGGGTTCGATTACTGCAGAGTTAGCAAAAAGGGCTTTGTGTTCAGGTGTGAGAAGATGATCTGCTATAAGCATGAGAAAACGAGCATAGTAACATGATACCCTACGATTTGTAGAATGATCACGTAAAGCAGAAGTTAGACGTCTCAAGAGAATGGGAAAAAGTAGTTTGCCAAAATTGATCCTTTGATTGAAAACAACCGCCAGACCAATATACTGCAGAGTGGAAGTGATGTTATGAAAATTGGATTTTGTGCAGTTGGCAAACACTTTGGAAAGTGTATCGAAGAAAATATCCCATTCAGACACCAAATTTCATTTAGAAAGTTTGGTTAAATTGATCACCCCCTGATAGTGAATAGCATTGAAAAAATTTGTGATATCATTTTCAGAGGGTAAATTACAGAAATTGTCTAGTGGAAAATTTAACGCACGATTGACGACTGTTTCATCAACTACATACTGTGTGTTTGCGACGGTGAATGAAAAAGATTTTGAATCATCGGCCACAGTAGAGGTTGTGCAAATCAGTCTAAGTAGATCGACGTTTAAAATCACATTTGATTTAATAGCAGAGCTAACAATCGAATGGTCATTTAAAAATCTAATCCATGGCTTAAATTTTTCAACATCACATTTTTCCGGATTAAAATAACCAACCTGATTATGCGCGACAATTTGGAAATTGAGAGCCATTTAAAATAATAATAAGACACACACTTTCAGAATTTTAAGAATAATATTAAGAAAATTCGAATTAATTAAATTAATTTAATAATTCGAATTAAATTAATTATAATCGAAAAATTTAGACAGAAATGTATCTCGTTAAAATTCTTAACTCACAAACGCAGTTTTGAAACGCCAAAAGACACAAATCAGAAATTAAAATAAAAATAAAAAAAGGTTCAAAATCAACAAACACAAATTGAATTTGAAGGGGCAAACTGATATATAAAAAAAATTTGAAAATTTTGACAGCACTCCTGTATGTATATATATGTAAGTATATATCACAGGAGTGAAGATTCAGTTTGCTGAGTAAAAACTCGAGCAAGGAAAGAAGCAATTCGTTGGTTTTAGTTCGAAGAGAGAGAAGAGAGAAAACTGTTCGACTTAAAAAAAATGAACTGTTGAAATGGTTTTAAAAAAAAACAAACAAGCTCCTTTATATGACAGCTGGTATGACAATCCTGGATTGTCATACCGATTGTCATACCAGGCAAAAGAAGGAAAAGAAAAAATAGAATAAATACTAAAATTATAACTGGTATGACAATCTGATAGTCATACCGATTGTCATACCAGTATAATAATAAAAGGAAAATAATTATATATATGGTTTATAACTGGCAAGACAATTGATAGTCATACCGATTGTCTTGCCAGTATAAAACTGTACTGAATAATATAATAAACAAAATTTAAACTGAAATGACTTTCAGCAAGACAATTTCAATTGTCTTGCCGATTGTCATATCAGCTTTAAACACAGAAACACACACATATATAAATTTATAAAGACTTATATAACTTAGTAAAAATATCAGAAAATATTTACAAAATAGTAAAACTGAAATACAGACTTATAATATTTACAGAAACAAAGACAATATATCAGAATTTATTATTTTTTATTCCAAAAATAGATTTCTATTGAATTTTAGCAAATAAAATTCATAGTAAAATATTTTTAGAGGAAATAAAATATTCTGAGATATTTTAAATTAACAAGAAGGGAAAATAAAAATAGATAAGATAATATATATTACATAGAAATAAGCAAGAAATATGATAAAATGATAAAATAAATTTGCAAATGAATTTTTTTTTTTTATTAATGAAAAATTCATTTGTAAATTTATTCAAGAACAGAACACAGATATTAACTAAATTAATCACTAAAACTATTCAACATGCCCAATTTACCAACTAATCTGGTAAATGTGGATTCGTCAAGTGGTTTAGTGAAAATATCTGCTATTTGTTCTTCTGTTGGAACAAAAAATAGTTCAACAGTACCATTCATGACGTGCTCTCTAATAAAATGATATCTGATGTCAATGTGCTTTGTCCTCGAGTGCTGCACAGGGTTGTTGGTGATGGCTATTGCACTTGTATTGTCACATAAAATAGGAATCTTGTTCAATACAGAGCCATAGTCTCGGAGTTGGTTCCTAATCCACAAGATCTGAGCACAGCAGCTTCCAGCAGCAATATATTCAGCCTCGGCCGTTGAGTTGGAAACTGTTTGCTGTTTCTTGCTGTACCATGAGACTAGCCTGCTTCCTAGGAATTGACAACTTCCTGAGGTGCTTTTCCTATCAACAACACTTCCTGCGTAATCTGAATCTGTATATCCAACAAGGTTAAAACCAGATTCTTTAGGGTACCAAATACCTAGATTTGGTGTTCCCTTAAGATATCTTAAGATTCGTTTAACAGCAACGAGATGAATATCTCTAGGATCCGCTTGGAACCTTGCACATAAACATGTAGCATACATAATATCTGGTTTACTTGCAGTAAGATAGAGTAACGAGCCAATCATACCTCTGTAGCTTGTGACATCTACCTTAATGGAGTTTTCACATGGTCCAAGCTTGACAGTTGTAGTTGATGGAGTCCTTGCTGATGCAGAATCCTCTAGATTGTACTTTTTGAGGAGTTCCTTGAGATACTTGGATTGACAAATAAATGTTCCATCTAACCTTTGATTTACTTGTAATCCAAGAAAGAACTTCAGCTCTCCCATCATGCTCATTTCAAACTTGCTGTGCATTAACTTAGCAAATCTCTTACAGAGATTATCATTAGTAGACCCAAATATTATATCATCCACATAGACTTGGACTAATATAGTATCCTTCTTATGTGTTTTAGAAAAGAGAGTTTTGTCTATGACACCTCTAATAAAGCTATTTTCAATAAGAAATTCAGAGAGAGTGTCATACCATTTTCTTGGAGACTGTTTTAGCCCATAGATAGCCTTGAAAAGAAAGAAGACAAAATCCAAATGATCTGGATCTTCAAAACCAGGAGGTTGCTCTACATATACCTCTTCATCCAGCTTTCCATTCAGAAATGCGCTCTTGACATCCATTTGATAAACTTTAAAGTTTGAAAATGCTACGAATGCCAGAAATATCCTGATGGCCTCAAGTCTAGCCACTGGAGCATAGGTTTCATCATAATCAATGCCTTCAGCTTGAGAATACCCTTTAGCTACCAATCTTGCCTTGTTTCTTGTAACCACACCATCTTCATCTAGTTTATTCCTGAATACCCACCTAGTACCAACAGCTTTCTTGTGTACAGGCCTAGGTACCAGTTTCCAGACTTGTTGACTTTCAAACTGATTGAGTTCATCTTGCATAGCAATCACCCAATCTGGATCAGTCAGTGCTTCTTCAATTTTCTTAGGTTCCATCTCAGAAAGAAATCCTGAGAACAGACACTCATTTTGAGTAGCACGTCTAGTTCTGACTCCAACATCTGGATCACCAATAATCAACTCAAAAGGGTGAGCTTTATTCCAGACAGTCTGTCTTGGAAGATTTGATCTTGATGATTCGCCTTGAAATTCATTATGATGTTGTGTCCTACTAGATGATCCTTCAGCATCTCCCCCTGAGTTGTTGCCATGTTGACTTGAAGATTCTCCGTCAGTAGCAGTGGTATCTCCATTGTTGCCAAAGTTTCCATCACTATTACCTTGAGTATCATCAGGATTAACAGGTTCTTCACCAGCAACAACCTCAGGTTCTTGACCATGTTCTGATTCTGAATCTGACGTATCATCAAACTTCAGTTTCTCAGAAGGATCTTCAGTTTGGATACTAGGGAGTTTAGTGTCATCAAATGTAACATTGACACTTTCAGTTACTTTGTGTTGATCAATGATATACACTCTATATGATCTTCTTCCATATCCAACAAAAATACCCTCATATGCCTTTGCCTCGAACTTACCACGACGATCATCTCCATCCTTGAGCACGAAGCATCTGGCACCAAATACATGAAAGTATTTGATAGAAGGTTTCTGTTCATTCAAAATCTCATAAGGAGTTTTCATGAAGTCTTTGTGGATTAGAGTTCGATTCTGAGTATAACATGCAGTATTGACAGCTTCAGCCCAAAAGTACATTGGAAGACCTGATTCACTTAACATCGTTCTTGCAGCTTCAATCAATGTACGATTCTTCCTTTCTACCACTCCATTTTGCTGAGGGGTTCTAGGAGCTGAAAATTGTCTGGTAATCCCTTTGTCTGTACAGAATCCATTGAGAAGTGCATTCTTGAATTCTGTCCCATTATCTGACCTTATTGCTCTAACAGGGACATTAGAATCTAACTCAATCATCTTGATATGATCAATCACAACTTGTGGTGTTTCATCCTTAGAGTGAAGAAATAAAACCCACGTATACTTGGAATAGTCATCAACTATCACAAGACAGTAACACTTCTTTGACATAGAAAGGATATTAACTGGGCCAAATAAATCCATGTGCAATAATTGCAGAACACCAGTTATGGAAGATGTGTCAGTGCCTTTGTGACTTGCTTTCTTTGACTTTCCTTTCTGGCAAGCCTCACATAGTCCTTCTGAAGAGAATTCCAGCTGAGGCAGACCTCTTACCAATTCTCTTTTGACAAGAGAATTCATTGTTTTGAAATTGAGATGAGAAAGTCTCTTGTGCCATAGCCAACTCTCATCTGACGATGCCTTTGCATAGAAACAATTGACTTCAAGATTGCTTCCAGAGTTCATGTCAGCTACGAACAGATTTCCTTTCCGGATTCCCATTAAGGAGGGTTTTTCACCTTTCTTGTGCAGAATCTGACACTTCAGCTTGTCGAATAAAACATTGTAGCCGTTGTCACAGAACTGACTAATGCTAAGCATATTGTGTTCAAGTCCTTGCACAACATATACATTTTCAATGATAACATTTCCAGCTAGCAAACAGCCATATCCCTCCGTTAAACCTTTGTTGTTATCTCCAAAGGTAACCACTGGGCCAGCTTTCTCAACCACATTTGATAGCAGGGCTCTATCTCCGGTCATATGTCTTGACGATCCGCTGTCAAGAATCCACACTACCGGTTGTACCTGTTTAATGCCCTCTTTTCTTGACGATGAGGTGCTTGCATTACTAGCCATGAGAGCAAGATTCCCAACTTCTTCATCTTCACTGTCAGTATCATCCCAGCTTCTTCCCTTTGCCAGGTACGCTCTTTTAGATTTACTCTTCTGATTAGAAACGTAAGAGTTCTTCCTAGCTTGTTTTGGCTTCCTGCATTCTGTGGCAAAGTGTCCCAACTCATTACAGTTGAAGCATCGAATGGTGCTTCGATCAACCATCCCTGTTTTATACCCACCACTGCTGGTGTTAGAGGATGAAGATCCACCTTTCAGGAATCTGTTGTAGTTGGACTTGTACTTGAACTTGGGATTCCTTTTAAATCTGACATTTGAGAATCTCTTGACAATCAGGGCCATTGACTCATCCTCCAATTGCTCCAGTTCTTCCAAGGAATAATAATCATCTCCTGATTGATTTGTAGTAGGAGAATCAAATTCTGCTACTATCACATTATCTTCAACCTTGGAAGACTGTACCATTCTTTCTGACTGTTGAGATTGTTGTTGATATTGTGGTTGTTGTTGTTGTTCATCAGCTACTAGAGCAGTAGACGTGCTGACCACTCTTCCTTTCCCGTAAACTTCCTTCTGCTGAATCTGCTCCAACTCATAAGTCTTTAACACACCATAGAGCCTTTCCAAAGAAATCTCACTCAGATCTCTTGCTTCTCTTATGGCAGTGATTCTATGTTCGAGATGAGTTGGCAGTGTTAAAAGGAACTTTTTGTTGACCTCCCTGATGGAATAGTATTTACCTTTAATGTTCAGGTTGTTGATCAATGCATTGTACCTCTCAAACACTTCAGTGATTCCTTCTCCTGGATTGGATTTAAAGTATTCATACTCAGAGGTTAGGATTTCTAGTTTGTTCTCCCTAACTTCCTATGTGCCTTCATTAATAATCTCAATAGTTTCCCAGATATGTTTGGAATCTTTACAATTCATCACATGTCTATTCATCAGGGGATTAAGGGAATCTACTAAGATTAATTGAAGGCTAGCATCCAGGGAAGCTTCTTCTATTTCAGCAGGAGAGAAGTCCTCAGGATCCTTCACATAAGTTCTCACTTTGGTGATCACCACATCATTTTCTATTACCTCTGGTTCCATAACCATAGGAATTTTTGGACCCTTCTTCAACACTTGCAAATATTTGGGATTAGCAACCTGTAAAAACAGTAGCATCTTCTTCTTCCACATAACATAATTTTCTTTATCGAAAAGTGGAATTTTAACGGTTCCAACTTTTTGTGTAGTCATTATGAATTTTTTTGAGTGAATAAAAAATTCAAGAAGTGAAAGAAACACAAAAGTCTAGGATCTAGATTTGTACGTTAATCAGAAGGCTCTGATACCAATTGTTAGGTCCCAATTTGTTTGTAGAAGGGGGGGTTGAATGCAAACAATATCGTTTAATCGAATAAAATGCGGAATAAAATTGTGAAACAAAATTCAAGTTAAATAAAACTTTTATTAAACTTGAAAGGTGTTACAACTACGGTATCGGTTACAAGGGATTAATCTCAAATCAATTATTACAAATCTAGAATAAATTCGACATGAACTTTTTCTATTTTTGTAATTAAAAGATCAAATGCTAAATGCGATTTGAGATTAAGTTCTAGGGATTTTAATCCGCTAGATTGATACACAAGAACAAGATAAGTATTTCTAGTTGATTGGATTTAACTTTACAATCTAGAAATTGATCTTGAAGTTGCAGATGAGATGAAATATTTTTCTGCTCCTTTTTCTTTTGTTCTTGAGTTTGTGTTCTGTTTGATTGCTTGTGAAATAATAGACTTCTGCTCCTTTTTATCAAGCAGCCGAATGTAAACATGTACTGGCATGACAATCTTCTTTGGCCAGCAAGACTTTCGGTATGACAAAATTTATAACTAGCAAGACAATTAAAATGAGCTAGCAAGACTTTCGGTATGACTATTGATTGTCATACCGATTGTCATATTAGTTCAAATAAATTGTCTTGCTGAATTAATAACAGATTTTAATCTAAACAGAAATTCTAATAAGACAATTAAATGTATTGGCATGACTTTCGGTATGACTATCAATTGTCATACCGATTGTCATACTAGTTCAAATGAATTGTCTTGCTGAATTTAAGCAGATTTTAAACCAATTAAAATCTTGTAAATCCTTAATATTAATTCTAAATTAATTAATCAATTTAATTCAATTAATCAATAAATTAATCTTTGCAGATATAATTTATTTTCTTAATTAAATTATATGACTTAATTAATTAATAGAGAATTAATACTAACCCTGAGCAGCATCCATTCTTCTGACAATCTTCTGAAAGTCACTGAGACTTATGAATCAATTCCGCCACTTCAATGCTGACACTCGATGTACTGTCTGGTTCATGAGTGACTAACTTCCGTGACGTTTCTTCATGTCTTGACTTTGATATTCTGATTGAATTCTTGTAATAAATGATACCCTGACGAGATCTCTGTCACTTGATTAAATCCACGATCTTGATTTATATCACTGAGGCATGATCAAATTCTTGAACTTCTTCCAGTGAATCTTCAAGTCTGCAGATGAACAATGTTTCTTTATTCTTTGACAGATGTTACATTGTGAGATCTCTCTGACGATTGATCCACTATTTACTTATTACATTCTTATTTGAGTTGAGTTAAATACTCGAATAAACGAGTAGGCTATGACATATGCCTTTCATTGAGGCCTAAATTCAAAGCCCGAATCCAAATAGGATTTGGATAATTGAGGCCCAATTCAAGGCCCAAATCCAAATAGGATTTAGATAATTGAGGCCCAATTCAAGGCTCAAATCCAAATAAGATTTGAAAAATTAAGGCCTAATTCAAAACCCAAAACCAAATAGGATTTGGAAATTAAAGGCCCAGACTGAAGACCCATGGTAAGGCTAGGATCCAGGTCGAAAGCGTGCTCGTGAATCCTGGTCATTTTGGTTTGAACAGAAGCCAAGAAATGGCCAAAAATTCGACCACAATCCAAGTCGACCAAATGACTAGGATCCAGGTCGAAATCTTGCTCGTGAATCCTGGTCATTTTGGTTCGAACAGAAGCCAAGAAATGGCGAAAAAATTGACCAAAATCCAAGTCGTTCAATCGATTACGATCCAGGTCAAATTCCTGGTCGTGGTTCCTGGCCGTTTGTTTTCGAACAGAAGCCATAAAATGACCAAAAATTCGACCAGAATCCAGGTCGTTCAAACGATTAGGATCCAGGTCGAATTACTGATCGTGGTTCCTGGTCGTTTGTTTTTGAACAGAAGCTATAAAATGACCAAAAATTTGCCCAGAATCCAGGTCGTTCAAACGACTAGGACCCAGGTCAAATTCCTGGTCGTGGATCCTGGTCGTTTGTATTTGACCAGGCCCCTGGAGCTGGCCGTAAATTCAACCAGAATCCAGGTCATTTCAACGACTAGGATCCTGGTCGAAAAAGGCTGAAAAGATGGAAATTCCAGAAAATTGTAAATATTCTCGAAAATTAAGGAAAAATCCCGGAAATTAAGGGAAAATTCCTGATAATTATAGAAAATTCCCAGAAATTAAGGAAATATCCCAGAAATTAAGGGAAAATTCCTGGAAATTAGAGAAAATTCCCGAAAATTATTCCAAAACTACCCTAAAGCCACGTACAAGGCATATCGTTGTAAATGTGTAGGTCGCTCCACACTTTGCGCAAAAAACGATACCCTATAAGGGAACAAATTAACTTAACTTTTGCGAAATCTTTTACGAATTCCCAGAAGTTGGGGAGCAAATGATATGGGATAAAATAAACCTTAATTATGTCATTAATGTTGCATTAGTTACATTTAGGACTGCAAGGCCCAGTAAAGAAGGCCATATGTATGACATTCTAACCAAGAAGGTTAACACATTGATCAGACCTGATAGAATAAAGAAAGCCCAATAACCTTGAATATTGATTAATTTCATAATTAATTAATAAGGGATAAATCAGCTGATCAGTAAAGTCCAAATAAGGATGCAATTCCTTGGAGATTGGCCTCTTTAGAAATCTCATAGGATAAGGAATCAGTTTCCTACTTCCGAGGACTTCAAAGTCCCTTCTAATTCTGTGACTTGTCCACCAAGTCTCCTAACTCTAGTCCGATTCAAGGACTCCCAACATCTATATATGGGGCCTCACCCCACAAATCAGAACTATATTTTTTACGTGATCCTTGACAATCAACAAGGTACATAGGCATCTTGTTAAAGGCAGACCGAGTCACGAGACACAAGAGCAGTCAAATCGAGTCTCGAAGCTCACGAACCCTAGTAGTAAATACAGTAATTAATACACCCGAAGTTTTTATCCATAACAGAAATATTTGATCCGAAATGACCCAAAATTTAAGATAAACTGATAAAAATAAAATTAACAAGTTATAATTTGCAACATTATAAAAATAAAATAGTATGTCAAATTAACATAGAAAATAGAAATGTAACAAAACACAATATTACAAATATTATGCAAAATATAACCAGACATGTATAACATTATATATATAATACATTATGTATAATAAAACATTATATATACATATAATATATGGCAAAAGTTCCACAGACACGGTTGGTTCCGGGCTGCTGGTGAACCAATAAGGGATCCGCAATGATTCATTGCGGAAGCCACGTGTACTTCCGCAATGATTCATTGCGGAAGCTATTTCCTTCTTTAATTATTTTAAAATAAAATAAATATATCATCTTTGTATTATATTTATATTTTATTGTCAATATTAAATAACTTAACTATAATAAAATTAAGTATTTCATAAATTAAGTAAAAATATGTATCACTGAATAATAAAATTATAATTCAAATATAATAATACTCATTTCATATTTATTACTATTAGATTATTTTGATAAACGTTTATCCGAGAAGGTTTCTGATTCGTAAACTCATGAGACCATGAGTTTATGAATCAAAAATCATGACGGGTACACGTTTCTCAAAATAATGTATAGTAGTAATAATTAAATGAGTAATATTTAATAAAAATTATTAACATTGTATTATTTAATGAAATATATTTTTACTAAATTTATAAAATACTTTTTGAAAGATATAAATGTGAACATAAGAAGCCCACTATATAAATATTTAATTTATTATATTTGAATATATATATATATATATATATTCATATATCAAATTTAAATGTACAAAATTTTTTATTTCGAAAAAAATGATAGAATTTACACTCAAAGTACTTCATTCGTGGTTATGATGTGTTAAAATATTTTGATACATAACTGTATATTATTTTCTTCTAACCAGGTTTTATATCATAAATAAATTATTTTAAAATTAATATTATATTTGTTAATTTTGTTTTATTTTTTTTAGTGTACTTATTTTACCAAAATAGAAGGTCAAATCAACAACATTTATGTTCAAAATTTTTTAAAAAATGATATCAAAAATTTATATAAAATTAACAAGGGGTATCAAATTTATATTGAATTTTAAAATTTTTTATAATTTTTTGTGGGACACAAAAAAAATTATTTAGAAAAAAAGAAAAAAAATTAACTGCTTCCGCAATGATTCATTGCGGAAGTATATGCTTCTGCAATGATTCATTACGGAAGGAGATAACGCGTCACTGGCGCGTTAGTTGGTTGAAAATTTGAATACTCCTTCCGCAATGATTCATTGCGGAAGCATTAAATGCAACTTCACCTACCTCCTTCTGATCCGCAATGATTCATTGCAGAAGGAGATAAATTTTTTTCAAATTCGCGCGTCACTGGCGCGTTGGTTGGTTGAAAATTTGAATACTCCTTCCGCAATGATTCATTGCGGAAGCATTAAATGCAACTTCACCTACCTCCTTCCGCAACGAATCATTGCCGAAAGAGCATTATATGCATTCTTACCAACCTCCTTTTTCGAATTTTTAAATATAAATTACTTAAAAAAATTTTAAAAAATTGAAAATAATATAAATTTGGTCAAAAAAATTACACTGCTTTTTTTCTAAAAAAATAATTTGTACATTTTTTTTTGGATTTTTTTGAATATATTTTTTATTTTTTCTTTTTTAATTACTTACTCTAATTTTCATATTTAAATTACTTCAAAAAATCATAAAAAATTAAAATTAATATAAATTTAGTCAAAAGAATTACAATATTTTTTTCTCAAAGTTTTTATTTTCCTACATTTTTTCTGAATTTTTTAAAAATATTTTTATTTTTCCTTTTTTTATCACTTAATTCGAATTTTCAAATTTAATTATTTTAAAAAATTATAAAAAAATGAAAATAATATAAATTTACTTGTGAAAGGAGAAGAAAAAGATATTTCGTGTGTCTTAATCGCTTGAAATTGTGTCGGTTATATCTATTTTTGAATTTTAATTGAATAAAAACTGTTAACTAAATAAAATAAAATTTATCAATTTTCGTTTTCCGCAATGATTCATTGCGGTAGGACCTTCCGCAATAATTCATTGCGGAAAATCATTGCGGAATGGTTGGTTGGCTTGAAATAAACCCCAACCATAGTTGGTTGGGGAAGGGGACCCATAATATATATATACAGACACATTAAATAGAGAGGTAAGATTAAATGGTAACTTTTTTCAGAGTAACTACGTACTGCATTGTAGCCATTGGATTAATTGTATACCAGCTGTCCCTATCATTTTTGTTAAGTATATTAGGCGGCGTTAATGTATAGATATTACAAAGAAACTGGAACCATACAGTAACCATGTTGTTTTTTGTTCCAAATAAAGTTTGTGTGTTTGTCATTATGTACAATGCAAATAAATAAAATACTCGTAAAAATACAGGATACAAATTAAAAAAGTAAAGAACATAAAAATTATTACTAAACATGTAAAAATCACTGAACATAATATTTTTACAAAAGATTCATTTACAGGACATTAATAAAAATTTAAATATTCATTTTATTTATTGTAAAAGTAATTATAGAACACATGAAATATTAAATAAAAATTATTGAATGCTAGAGTATAAAAACATAAAAATTATCATTAAACTAGATAAAAATAGTGAGCATAATCCAAATTTACGAACCACTCATAAGATTACATATTATAAAAAATTAAGAAACTCATTTAAATTAGTAGAAAATACTGTATTACATATAATTAATATAAAAAACACTTGCAAAACCTTTATTGTTTATTATGCGTTCTGCAAAAGTAATTACAAAACACATGTAATGATTAGAAGAAACACATGAAATATCATTTTAAAAACACTGAACACTAGAAAATAAGGTACGCTACACAAAACAAAATTACTAGACACACAAAATATTATGTAGAAAATATTGAACACTAGAAAATAAGGTACACTACATAAAAAAAATTAAATATAAAAAATTTTCTAATAAGAATTCTAATAAAAGATAATTCTAATTTAAGATATGCATTTTACTAAAAAAACTAAAAAACACAAAAGTGTATTAAACAAATAAATTAATTAAAGAACAAATAAGATAATTACATAAGTTAAGAAACATAAGTTAAAAATGAAAGAGAAAAAATACAAATTTATACGTGAAAAAGTAACTTGTAACTACTTTTATAAAGTGAATAACAGAGTTAATAGTTACTAAGTTACTCGAGAGACATTACCTACTGAACCCTATATTACATTATATAACCAGACAAGTATATATATAATATATATTAACTCACTTTTTACCATTCATTTCTTTACATTTTATTTTCGTGTATCCCATTCAATTCTATACATTTTAAAACTTATCAAAAATAATAAAGTTTTATAATATGAAATTAACTACACCCGCTTACATCCACTAATTTCTTCCACTACACTAACTTTATACATTAAATATTGATTGTTCCTACCACTTTACCCAACTTTCTTCCTTTCTTATCATAACATTCAACTTTTTCTTAACATCCATGACAAAACCGTATATATACATCCCGATGGGCAGGAGGGAGTATATAAATATTACATTATGGTGTGTGTATATATATATATATATATATTATTTAAATAAAAAGGCCGGGTTCGGGTATTTCTGGTCAACCCAAGAATGATCTGATTATTTTTGGTAAATTTTTGCCCACCTCGTCTCGAAGTCTAAAATCCCAAATTTAATTCATGATTGTGTTCGTGTCGGATTGCAGGTCGTGTCGGATTTTTTCACCCCTAATTAAATGATACGAACATTATTGTATATATGCTCTACTCTGTACTGTCTTAAAACACATAAGTCAGAAGCAAAACAGAGTCTCGACACCCTACGGTGTGCTGCAAAAATTGAAATTTGATATACGTTATAAGAAATTTGTTAAATTTAATTGTAAATCAGACATATTTTTCTAAATTTAAACTAATTGTGTCAGTCATTTTTTAAATTAGCCAACTCTAATAAAATTGGGTAAATTAGTATTAAATTTGACCGACTAAGGCCCCATTTGATATTGCTGTTGCAGATAGTTACATCAGCGAGTTACAACAGCTTTTCGCTGGAAAACTGTTAGAAATGTGTTTGTTAAATTCTAAAAGCTGTTGTTTGGAAAATCACTTTTGGTCTAAAAGCTGCTTATAGCAAAAACATATCCCCACATGCTTTTAGAAAAAGCTGTTTTCAGCTTTTGCAGAAAGTACTTATCAGTTTCACAATCAAACCTTCTCAAAAATATTATTTTTGTATGTTATATCTCAAAATATGCATAAATTAAAAAAATACCAAACAGTCATATAATTTTCCTGACACCAATTTTTCGACCAGCATTTTTTCTCAAAGCACATCAGTTTTCAACAACACTCTCAAACAGAGCCTAAGTCGACCAACTTTATTGAAATTTGTGATTTTTTTCCTTTAGCACATAACGTGCATCAATTTTGACCAGTTTCAATCAAAATTATAAAGTTAACCGACAATAGTTAAATTTATTAATGTGCCCGATATCAACTTTGACACATATCTGAAAAAATCCGTTAACTTTCAAAAAGATTCTGCTACTTATTTTGTAGAAATTTTGTTGCATATTATATCATATTTTATGACTTGGTGTCACTAATCAATAGAACCAAAATAACACTTATGACAGTCTTAATAAGCCTACGGATGTGAAAGATTAAGTATCATATTTTATATCTATCTATTACATATATAATACAACAACAGGGGGGTTTGATGAGCAATTTAATTAATATGACGATTATGCCCCTACATTAATATATATTAATATCTATATAACATTTACTTCACTCTCATTCATTTATTGAAAAATATTAATTGTTGTCTAATTAATATATGCAAACATATATTAATACATACATACATACAAACATACATATATATACTAAATACATACATACATACATACATACATACATACATACATACATGCATACTTGAAAACATACAACCATACATACACATACACATATTCACACATATACATACTCATATATTATTATTTATTATCAATTTAATCATAAAAACTTTAATTAATATCCATAAAAATATTCATATTTCAACCATTAGTACACATTCATTATTACATGTTGGGAGCAATTAATGGTATCAAACAGAAATTGTCACGCCCTCCAAACCCGGGTCAGAAGTTTGGGGTTCACAACACATCCACACCATAAATAAACCTCTACGTAAAATATTATATGCATTGACCCTTCTTTACACAACCACGGATCGTAACATGTTAAAGTATGAAAACAAGCCACAATCTTAACTTTTATCACATCGTACCAATCCCAACTAGTTCAACTTACAACTGATAATGATATCGTTCTTACAATCTTACATAACTCATTTACAATATAAAGCTCCTGCTAGCTCGATTCAACTTAACCAGGAATCTTAGCTCGCACACTGGACTGAGAATCCTTGTTACCAATAATTTCCCTTTTCAACTGTTGAAAATATAAAAAGATTTGCAAGAGTGAGCTAACTAGCTCAGCAAGTCATAATATTAATAACTGAGGTTAAACAATAACCAATTGAAATAATTCAGAAGAATCAAGTTTCTGAATAAGCAATGATTAGAATTGGATATTCACTTTTCATTTTAAAAACCAAGGTTAGGCTGCTGATCAGTCACGCACTAACCCCGAGCAAGGCTCCCAGCTTTGCTCTACATACCGGATCCAAGGCACGCATTGGCCTATTATGACCACAAATCTGGTCCACATTCATAAAACCATCCAATTCTAAAATCATTCAATATGATTACCAATGTAATTCAATAAGTTGAATCATAAACAACATTTATCTTAAAGCATAGGGTGATTCACAATACCATGAAGGTATAATAAGAAATTTCAAAAAGAATGGCTTTCAATCAAGGAAAGAATCAGAAAGTAGAAGACCAAGGGTTCAAGGGTTCTAAGGATTGGTATTCTGTTACACAAGGAATAAAAGTTGGTATGTCAAGAAATTCAATATCAGAAATCAGTATGTGGTAGATATGTATTTGTGGAGTAGTATCGTATGTGTCTGGCTCGTATTTGAGAATTCAACAATCAATGGTTTATGACGAATAAGGCTTATGGCTCAAGATCAATAAGAATCAGGGTTTAAGGTGGAATAGTTTAAAGCGCTTGCAATATAAAACATGATTTATTTTGAATACTAGCAACATGTTATGAGAAAGTTTGAAAATATTTGTAATATATCTTGAAGAAGGTTCAGAAGTACTTGCCTAGTCACAGATGATTTCCAACTTTACTTGTACTCATCTAACAGTTTTACTTTTCAATCACTTTCCTTCTTTTTGCCTTGCTTCTATTCATCAATCATTTTCCTTCTCTTTCTACGCTTCAATTCTATTTATCGATCATTGACTTTCTTTTTTTATGCCTCGTTTACTCTTCTAGGCATCACAATTATCTATCAATACTCAATCGCATATCATTCTAATCGACACATAGATATCATAAGCTTTTATCTACCCTTCGTTTCACCCAAATCCGATTTACGGATTGAAAGTTATGCCTAAAACAGTCAAACAGTAACCACATAGGCATATAACACATCAATTAGGTAGCATGTAGCACATAGCATGCAAGATATTCGATCAAAATAATTTTTCAAAGAAGATTCGGGGTTAAAATAATTTTCCAAGTATTTAATATGAATTTTTGAATACTTTTCAGAATTAAAATAGGTCTCCGGATCATTTTATAATTAAATAACACGGTTTGAATACCCGAATCTGACTTAAAAATAATTTTATAATAATTATAGAGCCTTGAAAATAATTTTAAATAATATTTTGAAGCTCGGAACTATTTTTCATAATTTTTAAATCAAAAATAAATAAATAAATCCAATTATTAAATTAATTAAATTTAATTAATAATTATTTAAATTAATTAATCAATTAATATTAAATTAATCGATTAATTAAAATAATTAAAAACTAACTAAAATTAATTAATAAAATAAGTCATATTTATTTTTAAGTAAATAAATAATTAAAAAGAATTTTCTGAATTTTAAATAATTAAATAACAATTTTTTTATTTTTAAAATAATAAAAGTATCATTTTTAAAATAAAGTAAACATCAATCCATTTTTTGTAAAATTTTACAACTCTAGTGACTAAAGTGTAAAAACATTTGTAAGAATTTGAAAAAGCAAAATGGTTAAAATTTTCTGCAGGACATTCGGCCATGAAAATGGTTAAAATTTGAAAACCACTGGCCATGAATACATAGATCTTGTTTTTTAGTTTCTATACATGTATAGATCATCATGAGGAGATTTACGGTTTAGGAGTTATGGTCGTTTTAGTGTAAAACATTTCTGCGATTAGCCAACTGCACTTAAGTCCACTTGCATGGTGATTTTGATGGACTTAAAATAATTTCAAGATTCTGAAAAAATTATGAAAAATGGATATGACAGTAGAGAAGACTTTGCAAAAAGAATTTTGAGAAAATATTAATTTTTCGATTTTATAAAAATATTTTGGTAAAGCGAGTGCAAGCGAGAAATGCATAAAAACCAAGTTTTGACGCGCATTTTCTCACGTTCGAGCTTAAAACTCGAAATGGACTTTCTAAAGCGAACGATCGATTTCAAAACTCGACCATGTTATAAAGTGAGAATATAAGTGTTGAGATTGTGACGATCAGAGATTCGTTATACTTGAGTAGTTGCGAAAGTTGCTTAATAAAAGCGAGACGTTAATCGTGTACTAACTTAGACCGTTGGTTCTTGTTTATAGATCGCCAACCAAACACCAGAGACCATACCACTTCGATTACTCGAGGCAAGTTTTCGAAACCCTATCTCATACTATCCATGCTATATATATACTGTTGTGATATTGATGCCATGATTTACAGTTCAAATATATATGCTTGTCTATGATATCAATGCATACGAATTATGCGATTGTTTACGAAAACAAATTTCGTTTTACACGAGTACGAGAAATTGAAACGTATTTCAAATATAATATATGATAATGGGAGTCGGAGATATTTTAATAACGATTTAATTTCGGAGAGAGCCGGACGCGAAAGATTTCTATTTCGATAAACAAAGTACGTTCGCGTAATATATATATCAAGCGAACGATTGAGATTTTGACTTAAACTTCGAGAAATATTGGTTTATTCATTTAAGGGACAACCTTACTTAATTGATTATTTTATAAAGCGATACTTAAGGGATTATTAAATATCCAGAAAGTATTTAAAAATATACTGAATAGTTTATAAATCATTTCACGTTATTTAATAAATATTTAACTATTCAAAGAGCAATTATAGGATACCAAATCATGTTTTGATTATTTGATTAAGGTGTCTCCATTCATTGGACCTTATTCAGAAATATTTTGTATTTAAGGTTTTTTATTAATTCATTGAACCTTAATTAGAAATACTTTGTACTTAAGATTTTATCAATTCATTGAACCATATTCAGAGATATTTTATATATAAGGTTTTTATCAATTCATTGAACCTTATACAGAGATGTTTTATTTATAAGATTTTATCAATTCATTGAATCCCTCTTAAATTATTATGAGACCTTAGATATTTAATATCTTCGGACTTCTAAAAACTTATTTAAAAATAGACATAGTTCCTAAAGATACTTTCTAAATTATTCAAAACTCTTGAAAGAGATTAATCATTTGAAACGTATCAAGACCTTAGGGAACTTAGTCTAGAAGCATAAGAGTTTTGCTTCCTCGTTCAATAAAGAACAAGTGAGTAATATATGTGTCACCCTACTACAGATAGGGATTTGAAAATGATTTTAAATTCAAAACTCTGATAGCTCTCAAAGATCAATTGAGTTAAAAGTGATGAATAAATTATCTTATTTAAAGGTCAACTTTTAACGACCTATTCCTTCGAAAAAGGATTTTGAGCAAAAGATATAATTGTCTTGGGATTGGAATGTGGCCTGCCCGGCACGGAGTGGTATCGGGCAGTGACCAGGCGCGGAGTGGCGCATTATGCAAGCGCGGAGTGGCGCATTGTACGGTTATATGGTCTATGTGACCATTGACTTTCGGACTTGCACGATAATGGGCAACCACTGTGTAGTGTCTTGATGAGCCCAAAGGCGGCTAGGTTTGTATTCCTTCTACTAGTAGAGAAAATTTCATATTCGGCTGATCACCGATACATGGTTTATTCCAGTATAATCCCTTTGTTCTATTTTGGAAAAACTGTTATGAAATATACAACAGAGAGCCGATAAGGCTGAGTTTTAAACAAGGATATTGATAAATATATATCAAATCCATTTGAGAAATCTGCCAATAAGGCTGAGTTTTAAATTGGGATGTTGATGACTATATACCACACCCATTTGAGAATCTTGGTTCGAGTAACATCTTGAGATTTTGAAATAAAATGAGTACGAGTATAAAATGATTTTGAGAAAGAGATGAATACAAGTATCCAGCGGATATACTATTGTAGTTGATTTTGAGAATATTATAACTTTGACAAGCATAGAAACTTTCAGAACGCTTTGGAGATACAAAGTATAATTATTGGTTTTATTTATCCTTACATACTTAATTATGGGGATATATACCTTGCTGAGCTATAATGCTCACCCTTGCTTTTATATATCATATCACAACAGACTACCAGCATGGATCAGACCAGGCCTGCTGTCCGTAGGCGGGTAAGGAACGCTCGTAAGTTCTGTAGGCTTTTTGTGCGCCAGCCCCGTCAGGTAGATAAGTGGAGATGATTTATTTGATACTGTTTCCAAGCATATAACCTGTGTGTGTGTGTGAGCTTGAATAAAAGGTCGAGTAATATTGTGAAAAGAGAATTATTTAATTAATAAGTGATCGTAAAGACCCGAATTCACGACCTTGGATTTGGGAGTGTTACAGAAATGGTATCAGAGCCAAAGGTTATAAGTCTTGGAAACAGTAAGAGTAAAATGGATAGACTGAGGATCTAAAAGTTAACAAGAACTCTCATCGAGTTCGTAGTCGGATTACTATGGAGTAGTCGCGACAGTAGTAACCAAGGGGACCTTAGCCTTAAGATTTGAGGCATTGGTTGAGTTATTAACAGTCGATTGAAAAGCCAGCATTAAGGGAAGAGAATGAGTTGTAGCCCTCAGAGAAAAGAGTGCTAAGAGTTATATGCAAAAGAGGGTCCATTGGTTGAGCCGATAGAGTTTATTGATGAACTACCAGGAGTTATGTTGAAGTGTTTATGTGAAGTATTATACGGAAATTGATGGAATCATTTAAGATCGATATAATGAGGAAATGAGAAAATTGTACATGATTTTTTTATAATGTTGATATAGAAGTGGAGCTAAGTCTCCGGAAAAAGCGGGATGAAGACGATACCCCAATACCATGGGTTGATTGGAAAACCTGAGTTTTGCCACTCATAGTTCTTTATAGAGTGTCCTTGAGGAGACATATTAGGCAAGAATCAAGATGCTTAATTCTTTTACTATTAAGATTATTACGTTACCTGAATTGGTTGAAAGTATTGTTCTGATAATAAGGGTTCAATACATGACGAACATCGATTCTACCAAGAAGGGTATTCGCTATACCATTGAGGAATCTATGTCCTATAAGGAAGATTTTAGCGTGTCCCAAGATGAGAATGCTATGCGATAATACGAAATCATTTCGTCCGTTAAGCCATTATGGTTCAGCACATAAAGCGAGAATCGACAGAATAATTTCTGAAAAGTTTTATGATCTTGTAATCAACGCAGCAAGCTCCGAACTACTGGAGGAGAAGACCAATAAGTCTGACGCAGAATTCCAAGAGTAGGATGTCACTATGAGCTACGTGTATATTCTCGACAGGATGTCGTCTTTTGTTAACACATCAAATCAGGTGCGTGGGCACAACGTTGCGAGTAACTAAAGAGGAATGAAGAATGTATTGGTGACAAAGCGAGTTATAAAGCGACTTTAACATAATGAGTAGAGACGCGAATAATGTTATATTGGTGATCTTTTATATTAGCATAACGATGCCACCCCGACATATTGGGAAACTAGAGCAAACCCTGCTGAATTGGTAAACCAAAATAACCAAGAACACGAGGAAGTCGAATATAATGAATTCGGCTTAGAGGATTACAATGAAGAAGAAACTATGGATACTAACGAGGGGGAAGGCCAGAGCGGAAACCCCATGGACCAAATTATGAATCTTCTTCAAGAGAATTTAAATTGTCACCCTCAACCCAGGTTGATCATGTTCCAGTTACTAATGTCTTTAAGGCCTTTAAGTTGTTAAAACCCCCAGAAATTTCAAGGGACTGCTAACCTGTTAAGGCCAGAGCTTGGCTGAAAGAAATGGAAAAGAGCTTTGAGATAGTGCCCATAGAAGAGACGCAAATGACTGTGTTCACCAATTATATGTTGAAAGGAGAAGCAAATTATTAGTGGGAACCTAAAGGAACCCTGGAGACTGATGTGATTATCACATGGGGAAAAGTATTTCCCAGGTTTATGGAGGCTCAGATGGAGTTGAAGTTTCTAGAGATTAAGTAAGATAAGATGTCAGTGGCTGTGTACAAAGCCAAATTTATTGAACTATCGAGATTCGTGCCGGAGTTTGTGAACATGAAAGAGAAAAAGGCAAGGAGATTTCAGCAAGGGCTGAAATAATGGATTCAGGACCGAGTGTCATTACTTGAGATAACAGACTATGTGTAAAAAGGCCTCGATTGTAGAGGTAGAGAGTGAGCAAAGTCAAAAAAAGGAAGAGAGCAAGAAGAGGAGTTTGGAAGCCAAGGCGGCAGAGCGATAAACAGAAGTTACCGATTAGGACTGAGAGGGGAGCGGTGTCCCAACCCGCAGTGGGTACCAGGTTTAGTGAACCGGTAAGCAAGAGTATCGCCCAGGGAGGTGGTCAATATAAGACTACATTTCATAACCAGTTTCGGTCACCCCTACCAGATCATAAGTCATGTGGGGAGAAACATCCCGGGGCATCTAATTTGGGAAAAGAGCTACTGAGGTGCTTTAATTGCAACCAACCAGGACATTATTCTAGCAACTGCCCCAACCCAGCTAGGGTGTGATAGCAGGTAACCTTTTACTCAATTTGGTTACTGCAAATATCCTGTTTAATTCTGAAGCAACTAAGTATTTTATATCGCGAGATTTTTGGCCAAGTTAAAACTTAATGTGATTCCAACGTGAGAATTATTACGAATAGAAATAGTGAATCGAGAGGTTGTTCCAATTAATGAGATTCATCTAATCTGTAAGTGGGAACTAGGAGGGAAGGACTTTAAGTTGGACTTAATTCCTTTCAGGCTGAGAGAATTTGGTGTGGTCTTAAAAATGGATTGGTTGTCGAGCAATGGTGCTCAGATTGATTATAAAGGAAAGAAAGTTAAAATCCGGATGCCTAACGACAAGGAAATTATGATTAAGGGTCAGCGTCAGACCCAAAAATTTTTGAATATTGCTCAAGCGAAGCAATTATTGAGGAAAGATAGCAAAACATATTTAGCATACATGGCGGGTACCAAGAGAGAAGCCCCGATGTACGTGACATACCAGTTGTTAACGAATTTGAGGATGTGTTTTCCAAAGACCTTTTAGGATTATCACCTGACCGAGAGATAGAGTTCGCTATCGAATTAGCATCAGGAATGGCATCAGTTTCAAAAAGCCCTATATAGGCTAGCCCCGATTGAAATGAAAGAATTGACTTCACAGTTGCAAGAACTGTTGAACAAAGGAATGATTAGACCTAATGTGTCACCATGAGGCACACCAATGTTGTTTGTCAAAAAGAAGGATGGCAGTATACGATTGTGCACAGAGTATAGGGAACTGAATAAGATGACTATTAAGAACAGATACCCTCTCTCTAGAATTGACGATTCATTTGACCAACTTGAAGGAGTGGTACACGTTTCAAAAATCGATCTAAGAACGGGATATCACCAACTGAAGATTAAAACAGGGGACAAATACCGTATTTCGCACGAGGTATGGACATTATGAGTTCTTGGTGATGTCGTTCGGGCGAAAGAATGCCCCATTAGCTTTCATGGACTTTGTGAATCGAGTGTTTAAAAAGTATTTGGACATGTGCGTCATTATTTTTATTGATAATATTTTAGTCTATTCTAAAACGGAAGAAGAACATGCGGAATATCTGAGGATATTGGTAGAAGCATTGAGAAGAGAAAAGTTGTTTGCCAAATTCTCAAGGTGCGAATTCTGGAAAAATGAAGTTCAGATCTTAGGACAATTGATGAGCAGTGAAGGAGTGTTAGTTGACCCTACCAATGTTGAGGCAATATTCCAATGAGAAAGAATAACCACACCTATGGAAGTAGGAACTTTTTGGGAATTAACCGGTTTTATGAGAGGTTCGTACAGGATTTCGCTAAGATATCAGGACCTTTGACTAGACCTACTTACAAAATAGAAAAGGTTGTGTGGAACAAAAAATGTGAGGAAAGTTTTCAGGAATTGAAAAGGAGTTTGGTAACAGCCCTCGTGCTGGCATTGTCCGATGGAAAGGGTGATTTTGTGATCTATAGTGATGCGTCACATAAAGGATTAAGATGCATGCTCATGCAGCATGGGAAAGTGGTTGCTTATGCCTCACGGCAGCTGAAGGAATATGAAGTAAGATACCCTACTCATGAATTAGAATTAGCAGCAATAGTTTTGCTTTGAAAAATTGGAGACAATATCCATACAGAGAAAATTGTGAGATCTACACTGACCATAAGAGCCTTAGGTATATATTTACTCAGAAAGAACTCAACAGGAGACAGAGGAGATGGTTAGAGTTAATGGAAGACTATGTCGGTGAGATTTTATATCACCCGGGGAAGGCCAATGTGGTGGCCGATGCCCTTAGTAGTAAAGAGAGACTCAAGATGTTGACAACGTCGGAGGAACTAGTGAGAGAACTCGAGGAGATGGAGATAGAGGTGAAGTCACCGGTAAAGGGACTGATGGACTATTTGAGATCAAATAAGAACCGAAATTGTTAGAAAAGATGGGACATTGTCAGGAAGAGAAGACGAATGAAGAGCGAGAATCTTACACTGAGAAGAAGTCAAATGTGAGAAATATGAGAAGGGAATTATGAGGTATGCGAACCATATTTGGATTCCGAATGTTCGAGAATTAAAAGATGAAATTTTACGCGAAGGACATAATTCTAGATATTCAATTCATCCTGGAGGTACCAAGATGTACCGAGATCCAAAGGAATATTATTGATGACCCAACACGAAAAGAGACGTGGCCAATTGGGTCAGTAAGTGTTTGACCTGTTAAAGAGTGAAGGTGGAACAAATAGCCATGGATTCCGTGGTAGGATTTCCCGAGCTAAGGCTAACCGTGATGCAATATGAGTAATTATATATCGACTGACAAAGTCAGCATACTTTCTTCCAATCAAGAAAACCTACATGGTGGATAGATTAGCAGAGCTATACATCAAGAAATTGTGATAAGACATGGAGTCTCTGTAGCTATCGTATCTGACAGAGATCCCCGATTCAACTCCAGATTTTTTTGAGGAGCTTTCAGGAATGCTTATGAACCAAACTGAATGTGAGTACTGCATACCATCCCCAAACCGATGGACAAAGTGAGTGAATCATTCAAACATTGGAGTACATGTTGAGAAATTGTGTAATTGATTTTTAAGGTTATGGAGATGAACACCTATCTTTGATAGAGTTTGCCTACAGTCATAGTTATCATGCGAGTATAGAAATGCCCCCACATGAGGCGCTGTATGGTCGGAGGTGCCATTCACCCTTGTACTGGGATGAAGTTGGTGAAAGAAAGTTACTAGGTCCCGACTTGGTGTAAAGAATGAGGGACATAATTAAGTTGATCAGAGGATGCTTAGCGGTAGCCCAAGACCGACAGAATAATATGCCGACTTAGCACGAAAAGACAGAGAGTATGAAGTGGGTGACCAGGTATTTTTTTGAAAGTGTCACCATGGGAAGGACCGATGAGGTTTGGAAAGAAAGGGAAGCTGAGTTCCCGATATATGGGTCCTTTGAGATTTTGTGACGAATAGAACTGTGGCATACGAATTGGCTTTACCTCCAAACCTTCAACAGGTTCATAGTGTTTTTCATGTGCCAATGTTAAGAAAGTATAATGCGGATACCAAGAATATAGTGAAACATGAGTAAGTACTAGATCTGTCCTACATTGAGCAACCAGTTGAAATCATTGGTTGAAAAGAGCAAGTACTCAGGGACAAGAGTGTCAAGCTATTCAGAGTCTTGTTGAGACATCCCAAGGTCGAGGAGTCGACTTGGGAATTAGAGAGCCACCTGCGAGAAAGGTACCCCCATCTATTTGTGAGTTGATTCCGGGACGGAATCCTTTTAAGGGGGGAGACTGTAAGATCCCTGATTTTTGTAATATTTTAAAACTTCTGTGAATAGTAACTTGAACTGATTAAGTAATACGTATGGGGATCATCATAAAATGAATAGTGGAATTTTGAGAATCCGAGATCATATTCTTGTTTATCGAGGAAAATAAGTGAATGTAAAAGCCGACAAAATTCGAAGATTCACGATTATACTACGTGTTTTCGTATCTATAATGAATGGCGTAGAACCGGGAATACTACGTGAAATAAATAATATATCAAGGTGTTTCTATGATCAAGAGAAGGAATGAAATTGGTTATAGGATTATAAGTGATAAAAGAAATCGCTACGAAACAAGTCGTTATACGTGGAAACTATCGGAATGGAACGACGATTGCGTTTACGATAAATAAACGAATGAGAAATTAAATCCCATGCAAGTTGGACATGCATAACCAAGTCCTAACTAGTAGTTAGGAGTGTAACTAGATGATTAGAAGTTAACTAGAATAGTTAGTGGAATATTGTTGAATAGTGATGGGAGACAAACAAGTACACAAGGCATACTTCTCCCTTTTCTCACTTCACCACACAATCAAACAAACCCATACCTTTGCCAAATTATTATCAAATCTGTTGCATACATCCCATATATTCATTATACACTCCCACACTTTAGCCACAAAAGAAAACAACCCCTCTTCCCTCACTTAAAGCTCTCCCATTTTTCATTCCAGCAGTTCGGGTTTTCTGAGTATGGGAAAAAGAAAAATTCATAACTCAAAATATACTCATTCAAATATCATGAAATTTTGTTGTAGTGTTAAGATCCAAAGGATTGTGTTTGTTTGAGTTTGTATTGATTATGTTCTTGCTAAAGGCTTGAGATGTTGAGTTGTAATCCATGTTTGTGGTACTAGATAGAGCATATAAGGTGTATGTGGGTGGATCTTGTGAAGTACTTGTGTTTATGATGGTTATAGGTAGTGATTGTTTTAAGATCAAGTAGTAGAAATTGAGTTTGGGCATTCTTGCACTTGATCTTTTTTCTGCAGGACATTCGGCCATGAAAATGGTTAAAATTTGAAAACCACTGGCCATGACTACATAGATCTTGTTTTTTAGTTTCTATACATGTGTAGATCATCATAAGGAGATTTACGGTTTAGGAGTTATGGTCATTTTAGTGTAAAACATTTATGCGATTAGCAAACTGCACTTAAGCCCACTTGCATGGTGATTTTGAAGGACTTAAAATAATTTCGAGATTCTGGAAAAATTATGAAAAATGGATATGACAGTAGAGAAGACTTTACAAAAAGAATTTTGAGAAAATATTAAGTTTTCGATTTTATAAAAATATTTTGGTAAAGCGAGCGCAAGCGAGAAACGCATAAAAACCTAGTTTTGACGCGCATTTTCTCACGTTCCAGCTTAAAACTCGAAATGGACTTTCTAAAACGAACGATCGATTTCAAAACCCGACCATGTTATAAAGTGAGAATATAAGTGTTGAGATTGTGACGATCAGAGATTCGTTATACTTGAGTAGTTGCGAAAGTTGCTTAATAAAAGCGAGACGTTAATCGCGTACTAACTTAGACCGTTGGTTCTTGTTTATAGATAGCCAACCAAACACCAGAGACCATACCACTTCGATTACTCGAGGCAAGTTTTCGAAACCCTATCTCATACTATCCATGCTATATATATACTGTTGTGATATTGATGCCATGATTTACAGTTCAAATATATATGCTTGTCTATGATATCAATGCATACGAATTATGCGATTGTTTACGAAAACAAATTTCGTTTTACACGAGTACGAGAAATTGAAACGTATTTCAAATATAATATATGATAATGGGAGTCGGAGATATTTTAATAACGATTTAATTTCGGAGAGAGCCAGACGCGAAAGATTTCTATTTCGATAAACAAAGTACGTTCGCGTAATATATATATCAAGCGAACGATTGAGATTTTGACTTAAACTTCGAGAAATATTGGTTTATTCATTTAAGGGACAACCTTACTTGATTGATTATTTTATAAAGCGATACTTAAGGGATTATTAAATATCCAGAAAGTATTTAAAAATATACTGAATAGTTTATAAATCATTTCACGTTATTTAATAAAGATTTAACTATTAAAAGAGCAATTATAGGATACTAAATCATGTTTTGATTATTTGATTAAGGTGTCTCCATTCGTTGGACCTTATTCAGAAATATTTTGTATTTAAGGTTTTTTATTAATTCATTGAACCTTAATTAGAAATACTTTGTACTTAAGATTTTATCAATTCATTGAACCATATTCAGAGATATTTTATATATAAGGTTTTTTATCAATTCATTGAACCTTATACAGAGATGTTTTATTTATAAGATTTTATCAATTCATTGAATCCCTCTTAAATTATTATAAGACATTAGATATTTAATATCTTCGGACTTCTAAAAACTTATTTAAAAATAGACATAGTTCCCAAAGATACTTTCTAAATTATTCAAAACTCTTGAAAGAGATTAATCATTTGAAATGTATCAAAACCTTAGGGAACTTAGTCTAGAAGCATAAGAGTTTTGCTTCCTCGTTCAATAAAGAACAAGTGAGTAATATATGTGTCAGCCTACTACAGATAGGGATTTGAAAATGATTTTAAATTCAAAACTCTGATAACTCCCAAAGATCAATTGAGTTAAAAGTGATGAATAAATCATCTTATTTAAAGGTCAACTTTTAACGACCTATTCCTTTGAAAAAGGATTTTGAGCAAAAGATATAATTGTCTTGGGACTGGAATGTGGCCTGCCCGGCACGGAGTGGTATCGGGCAGTGACCAGGTGTGGAGTGGCGCATTATGCAAGCGCGGAGTGGCGCATTGTACGGTTATATGGTCTATGTGACCATTTACTTTCGGACTTGCACGACAATGGGCAACCACCGTGTAGTGTCTTGATGAGCCCAAATGCGGCTAGGTTTGTATTCCTTCTACTAGTAGAGAAAATTTCGTATTCGGCTGATCACCGATACGTGGTTTATTCCAGTATAGTCCCTTTCTTCTATTTTGGAAAAACTGTTGTAAAATATACAACAGAGAGCCGATAAGGCTGAGTTTTAAACAAGGATATTGATGAATATATATCAAATCCATTTGAGAAATCTGTCAATAAGGCTGAGTTTTAAATTGGGATGTTGATGACTATATACCACACCCATTTGAGAATCTTGGTTCGAGTAACATCTAGAGATTTTGAAATAAAATGAGTACGAGTATAAAATGATTTTGAGAAAGAGATGAATACAAGTATCCACTGGATATACTATTGTAGTTGATTTTGAGAATATTATAAATTTGACAAGCATAGAAACTTTCAGAACGCTTTGGAGATACAAAGTATAATTATTGGTTTTATTTATCCTTACATACTTAATTATGGGGATATATACCTTGCTGAGCTATAATGCTCACCCTTGCTTTTATATATCATATCACAATAGACTACCAACATGGATCAGACCAGGACTGCTGTCCGTAGGCGGGTAAGGAATGCTCGTAAGTTCTGTAGGCTTTTTGCGCACCAGCCCCGTCAGGTAGATAAGTGGAGATGATTTATTTGATACTATTTCCAAGCATATAACCTGTGTGTGTATGTGCTTGAATAAAAGGTCTAGTAATATTATGAAAAGAGAATTATTTAATTAATAAGTGATCGTAATGACCCGAATTCAAGACCTTGGATTTGGGGGTGTTACATATGCTTCATCTTCACAACGTATTAATCGAGTATTTGGGTATTATTAAGAATCTTTTCATTCTCTTCTGTTGTCCAATCAATCATTTGCCTTATCTGATATATGCAACTTTACTTTCTTATTCCTCTAGTTAATTTACCTCATACGGTTCGCTAACTACTCCAATTCACGCCAAAATCGCATACTTGCAAAGTATCATATATACAAATTTCCGCCTCTGATGTGATGTCCTTGCAACAGTCCCGTTATTGGCAATAATGGTTCTTATATGCATGTAAATGTCCACCATTTATTGGCTTGTAAATATCCATACTCATCATATAACTCCATCTGCTACACGGGTTCATTTTACATCCTTTTTAAAATGTTCACAGGATAGACCTTACACAAGAAGGAATTTGTGTATATGATTCTGATTGGAAACCTTTTGTAAGGAATAAGAGTACAAGGAAACAATCAGAAAGATCTTTGAATCAAAAAATCATAATTGAAGATGAAAGAATGAATGATGATTTGGATATGAGTGAGAAAACCATATTTGTACTCAAGATGGCAAGTCTTTCATACTATATAGTATACAACACATGATTAGGTGGCATCCCACCAGACTCTTTGTCATTTCGACAAAGCATCACACCATAACACTGTTTGTCTCAGTCAGAAAGCAATATTTTGAAGGGAAATGATTTAAAAGGGATTCAATAATTTTCTTGTCACCTTAGAGAGTTGATCATAAAATAAGTCCATACTTTACTTGAGATTCATAAGAATATAAAGGATTATAGGAAAGAATGATATCATTGGTTGCCATCTACATTTCATCTGTTTACAACTTCAACGTTTGTCCGATCAATAGATCCCATTCTGATTCATACATTAACTTTTGAAAGTTCTTTGAAATGCTTTCTTAAATCAATCATTAGAATGAATTCCCATTTATTAGGTCTTGTATCTTCAGCGTCGTGCTTCCATGTTCAATATATCTACAATTCGACCCTATTTACACTTTTACGAGATTTACAATCATAACTTTAAATTTTGCTTACGCTATTGATCATTCAACATATTAACTCCTTTTCTAATTACATTCTTCCTTTATAAAAGACTGGAAAATTTTCTCAATCTTCTTTGATCATACTCGGCTTCCTGTAGATCGACGTATTCTTTGAATTCTAGTAGTCTCATAAATTGGATGAATGGTTTCTCCGTACATTGGTTCTGTCATTAAACTTATCAAACAATATTTGCATTCTTCTGCTAGGAACATTCAAAACTTCTTCATAGTAGCGGGTCCACTTGGCCTTCTAAAAGAACCATACTGACTTTTAGAACCAGAATTTTTCTAGGTAATCCAAATCTTATAACAATCGAGAAACTCAAGTAGTAATTGGACAACCAAGTTTTTAAAACCTGTTCTGTTCAAAGGAATTTTTTTTTGGGAAAAATTATGTTGAGAAAATCTCTTTTGAAAACTGGTTTAAAATTTTGAAAATCATACACCTGGTCGTCATTACTATATGAGTTAGTTGTCGTTCTTTTCAACCACTACAAAGTATCAAATTGGGAACACAATAAGATAAAAGCTCATTCATTTCTGTTTATCATCTATCCCTCGTTGGGTCCATTTTACCTTCATTGATCGACACAAACTCCAGTTACAGTTGCATATTTTCTTATTCGTAACTTCACTTCTAACTTTCCATACTAGTAACACTCCTATCATCATCTCTTACGATTACTAAGTATAATAGGTCTATCAAATCTATTTTATAAAATAAGATCGGCTAATATCACATCACATTACTACTATACGCTTCATATTTGGTCACATCATCATCATCTACTTTCAAGAAACGTTCGATTTCCAATCTTCTCGAACTCCCTTAAAATCCATCTACCTCACTTCACAAGATAATCATGGGTGGCATACTTACAAGTAGTTCCATATAACCTGGTAGCGGCTATCCTTCGAAATACCTGAATCCTCTCTCTAGGTTCCTTCTCACTTTTATTAATATCTCGTATACTCGCCATATGTTGTAGCTCTCGAATCCATCCTCATAGGTGCTATTACTTACTAAGACGAGTTTTAAACTGATGGTATAGAACAAGGTGGAGGGTAAACAGAAAAGATGTACTCACAGCCGAATATCCAGTAGAGCTAGAATCAGCATGTGGGGGATTCTCGAATAGGTAGCTTCGCATCAGGGGATGAGATAATAGCTTGAAAAGGTGCAACCGTCGCAACATGAGGTGATATCGCTAACACCAGTGGAAGAGTAGAGCGTGAATCAAATGATGGTTCTCCGACTGAAGGCTCCGAATGATCAGACGATCCCGGGATAAAAGAATCTGCCATCGCCGCTATCTAAAAATCGCGTCGCTAAATAAGAATCTCGAATCTCATCACGAATCATACCAAAACCTATTATACAGTCGCACTCAACCTCTCGACATTCTATCGTTCCATTTCCTAATCCTAATCATAACCCTCTATCCATTCCCGACAATCTAGGCTTGTTTCAGTGACTTATAACCTGTGGCTCTGATGCCAAACTTGTCACGCCCTCCAAACCCGGATCAGAAGTTTGGGGTTCACAACACACCCACACCATAAATAAACCTGTATGTAAAATATTATATGCATTGATCCTTCTTTACACAACCACGGATCGCAACAGGTTAAAGTATGTAAACAAGCCACAACCTCAACTTTTATTACATCGTACCAAATCCCAACTAGTTCAACTTACAACTGATAATGATATTGTTCTTACAATCTTACATAACTCATTTACAATATAAAGCTCATGCTAGCTCGATTCAACTTAACCGGGAATCCTAACTCGCACACTAGATTGGGAATCTTTGTTACCAATAATTTTCCTTTTTAACTATTGAAAACATAAAAATATTTGCAAGAGTGAGTTAACTAGCTCAGCAAGTTATAATAGCAATAACTGAGGTTAAAAAATAACCAATTGAAATGATTCAGAAGAATCAAGTTTCTTAATAAGCAATGACTAGAATTAGATATTCACCTTTTATTTTAAAAACCAAAGTTAGGCTCCTGATCAGTCACGCACTAACCCCAAGTAAGGCTCTCAGCTTTGTTCTATGTACTAGATCCAAGGCATGCATTGGCCTATTATGACCACGAATCTGGTCCGACCACGAATCTGGTCCAAATTTATAAAACTATACAATTCTTAAACCATTCAATATGATAACAAATGTAATTCAATAAGTTGAATCGTAAACAACATTTATCTTGAAGCATAGGGTGATTCACAATATTATGAAGGTATAAAACGGAATTTCAAAAAGAATGGCTTTCAATCAAGGAAAGAATCAGAAAGTAGAAGACCAAAGGTTCCAAGAATTGGTCTTCTGTTACACAAGGAATAAGGGTTGGTATGTCAAGAAATTCAATATCAGAAATCAGTATGTGGTAGATATGTATTTATGGAGTAGTATCATATGTGTTTGGCTCAGATCTGAGAATTCAACAATCAATGGTTTATGAAGAATAAGGCTTATGGCTCAAGATCAATAAGAATCAGGGTTCAAGGTGGAATAGTTTAAAGCGCTTGCAATATAAAACATGATTTATTTTGCATACTAGCAACATGTTACGAGAAAGTTTGAAAATATTTGCAATATATCTTGAAGAAGGTTCAGAAGTACTTTCCTTGTAACAGATGATTTCCAACTTTACTTGTACTCATCTAACAGTTTTACTCTTCATTCACTTTCCTTCTTTTTCTATGCCTTGCTTCCATTCATCAATCATTTTCCTTCTCTTTCTACGCTTCAATTCTATTTATCGATCATTAACTTTCTTTTTCTATGCCTCGCTTAATCTGCTAGGCATCATAAGTATCTATCACTACTCAATCTCATATCATTCTAATCGACACATAGATGTCATAATCTTTTATCTACCCTTCGTTTCACCCAAATCCGATTTACGGATTGAAAGTTATGGCTAAAATAGTCAAACAGTAACCACGTAGGCATATAACACATCAATCAGATAGCACGTAGCACATAGCATGCAAGATATTCGATCAAAATAATTTTTCAAAGAAGATTCGGGGTTAAAATAATTTTTCAGGTATTTAATATGAATTTTTGAACATTTTTCGGAATTAAAATAGGTCTCCGGGTCATTTTATAATTAAATAACAGGGTTTGAATACCCGAATCTGACTTAAAAATAATTTTATAACAATTATCGAGCCTGAAAATAATTTTAAGTAATATCTTGAAGCTCGAAACTATTTTTCAGAATTTTTAAATAAAAAATAAATAACTAAATCCAATTATTAAATTAATTAAAATTAATTAATAATGTTGTGCATATGTTGTGTACTTGATGATTTCATAAACAAAACACCTAAGTAGATTTTACTTAGTGAAATAATGTAGCACTCGACGGATAATAATTATAGTCCCGACGGATAACTCATTATAGTCCCGACGGATAACTCATTATAGTAGCGACGGATGATGACTTATTATCCATCGAGTGAGTAACTTATGTAATAATGAGTCTGTAGCACATTTCTGCATACACCTTTGTATAAATTCTGTAGTAGCATATAAGTCATGTTGACTTTAACTAGATATGCAGAATAGGTTGATTAATTGTACATAGATGATGTCTTGTAATTCTGCATAAATGAATTGAAGTCAAGTGCCAAAATAGCTACCGACGGATGATTAACAAAGCCATCGAAGAATGATCAAATGACTATCAACGAATATTTTATATAGCAGTCGACGGATGATTAATGAAGCCATCAACGGATGATCATAAAGTCGACGGATAATCATGTATTCAACGGATAAAGAATTCAAACATCAGTTGACAGTGACAACTGGTCACATGCGTCGGGATGTATGCAAATGGAATGAGGAAGCCTATTAACCGGGTAATAGAGAACAAAGTAACAAAGCATTAGACCTGATAGTTTTTATAATGATTCTATCTTTTGACTTTGTAATCTTGGGAATATATAAACCAAGAAGTAGCAAATAGAAACGGATCTGAGATACAGAAAAAAGGGGAGAAACATTTGTAAGCAGAATTATTAGCATTTCTCTGTATTCTTAGTAGTTCAAATTTGTAAGCAGCTGTGAGCATTCTTGCACACGGAGTTATCTCGATATAATATATATCTCTGGTGGAATTGTTTAAATCCACCAGAAATTTTTTAAAGACTCTTGTTTTTAATTACTTATATTTTGATTCACTTAAGTTTTTAGTCCACATTGTGCTAATCAAAACACTTATATTTGTATTCGAGTTTGAACATTTTTATTTTAAGAAAAAGGTTCAAGAATTCCATTCAACCCCCCTTCTGTAATTCTTGCTATATTGTTAAGGGACTAACAATTGGTAGCAGAGCAAGCTCTTAATCAACAAAGAGTTTAAAGATCAAAACAATTCAGCAAGATGAACAAGAAGGATGTTGGAGTCAAGATTCCTTTTCTAGATATAGATAATTACCATCATTGGAAGGTAAAGATGCATCTTCATATGCTTTCTCAAGATGAGGCCTATGTGGACTGCATAGAAAGAGGCCCTCATGTTCCAATGAGAGCTGCAACAGGAAACGAGCCATCAGTTCCCAAGCCTAGGCATGAATGGTCTGATCCTGACATTGAACAAGTCAGGAAGGATAAAAAGGCCATGAATATTCTGTTTAATGGAGTTGATGCAGACATGTTTGACAATATCATCAACTGTAAAACTGCCAAGGAAGTCTGGGATACTATACAGATAATCTGTGATGGCACTGAGCAAGTTAGAGAAAATAAGATGCAGCTCTTGATTCAGCAATATGAGCATTTTCACAATGAGGAAAGTGAGTCTCTCACTGACATTTTTAGTAGATTTCAAAAACTACTAAATGCTCTTAAGTTGCATGGGAGAGTCTATCAGACTATAGACTCTAATATGAAATTCCTTAGATCTCTTCCAAAGGAATGGAAACCAATGACAGTCTCTTTAAGAAACTCACAAGATTATAAGGAGTTTACTTTGGAGAGACTGTATGGCATCCTGAAAACCTATGAGCTTGAAATAGAGCAGGATGAAAGGATGGAGAGAGGAAAGAAGAAAGGAGGATCCATGACACTAGTTGCTGAGTTGGAAAAGGAGAAGGAAGTGAAGATGGAAGCTGTTGAATCAACTTCAAAGGTCTGTGAGAACAAGGGCAATGGGCTTGCAGTAGAAAGTGAAGATTCATTGAGCCAAGATGACATGGAGGACATTGATGAGCACCTAGCATTTCTTTCCAGGAGATTTGCCAAGCTCAAGTTCAAGAAGAACTTTGGAGCAGCCAAGCCAAATAGAAACATGGTGGATAAGTCAAAATTCAAATGTTTCAAATGTGGCTTGGCAGGGCATTTTGCCAATGAGTGTAGAAAGTCAGATTCCAATACAAAAGTTTGAGTCTGTGGATTATAAGCAAAAATACTTTGATCTACTCAAACAAAAGGAAATGGCTTTTATTACACAAGAAAATGACTGGGCAGCAGATGGTCTGGATGATGATGAAGATGTCAGCTATGTCAATCTAGCCCTAATGGCCAAGTCTGATGAGACAGAGACAAGTTCCTCAAGCAATCAGGTAATTACCACAAACCTTGCACATTTATCTAAAGCTGAGTGTAATGATGTATAAATGACATGTCTACAGAGTTATATCACTTGCGTGTTACACTTAAGTCTCTTACTAAAGAAAATGCTAAAATCAAAGAAAACAATCTATTTTTAAGTGAGAGAAATAATGTGCTTGAGTCTCAGTTTACTGATTTTGAGAAATTAAGAATTGAGTGTAAGATTGCTAAAGAGGAATTAACTGAGTCCTTGAAAAAGGAAGAAATTTTAAAGAAGCATCTCGAGCGTGAACAAGAGGTGATTAAAGCTTGGAAAACATCCAGGGATGTCCATGCTCAAATCACCAAAGTTCAAGGAATCGAATCTTTCTGTGATGAAGCCTGGAAAAAGAACAAAGAGAAACTAGAACCTAATTTGGTAGATGGACTGCTAACAGATATAGACTCGACGGATGATGAAGACTATCCGTCAGATAACAAAAAGTGTTATCCGTCGAATGATGAAAATCCTCATCCGTCGGCTGTGAGCAAGCCCATTAGCAAAGCCAAACTAGTTAAGCTAAATGAGAAGTATGGGTCTGTTTCCAAGAACTTTGTTTCAGGAGAGTCAAGTCAAGTTAAGAAAGGGAAAAAGGCTAATGTTGGTCACATGACTGTCAAACAGTTAAGTGACAGACTTGAGAAAATTGAGGTAAAAACAGAGACTAAAAGGAAAAACAATAGGAATGGTAAAGTAGGGATTAACAAACACAATAACTACACACCTGATAAATATGCTCCTAGAAAAATCTGTGTCAAGTGTGGTAGTGTAAATCATTTATCTGTTAATTGCAAATCTGCTAGGCCTACTCCCATGTCTGTTTAGTCTCAATTTCCTAACATGAATGCCATGCCTCCCATGCCTGTTAATGGTATACCTACACAGAACATGAATGCACAGTTTGCTAATATGCCATTTGTACCTAATCCTTATTATGCTGCATATAGTATGCCACAAATGTCATTTAGCATGCCTTACTGGAATAACATGTTTACTCATAGCATGCCATTTCCTGTTAGTCATAATATGCATGATAATTATGTTGCAATGAATGGTATCAAAGGCTCAACTCAAATGACTAAAAATGAATCTGAAATTTCTGAGTCAAATGAGATAAAGCCTAAGAAATAGAAAAAGAAGGCTAACAAGGCAGGACCCAAGAAAACTTGGGTACCAAAATCAACATGATTTGATTTTGATGTGTGCAGGGAAACAGAAGGAATCTTTGGTACTTGGATAGTGGTTGTTCAAGACACATGACTGGTGATTCTACCCTGCTCACAGAGTTTAAGGAGAGAGCTGGCCCAAGTATTACTTTTGGAGATGATAGCAAGGGTTATACTGTGGGATATGGCTTGATTTCTAAGGACAATGTCATCATTGAGGAGGTTGCCTTAGTGGATGGTCTCAAACATAATCTGTTGAGTATCAGCCAGCTTTGTGACAAAGGTAATTCAGTAACCTTCAACTCAGAAGCCTGTGTTGTGACTAATAAAAGAAGCAACAAAGTGGTACTCACTGGTGTGAGAAAAGGAAATATGTACCTAGCTGATTTCAACTCATCTTATGCTGAATCTGTAACTTGTCTTCTCAGTAAAGCAAGTCAAGATGAAAGTTGGCTATGGCACAAGAAGCTATCTCATTTAAACTTCAAGACCATGAATGAGCTGGTAAAGAAAGAACTGGTAAGAGGCATTCATCTAGTGGAGTTTTCAAAGGATGGACTGTGTGATGCCTGCCAAAAGGGGAAGCAGATCAAAGCATCATTCAGGAAGAAACTTGATTCAACAATTGAAGAGCCTCTGCAACTGCTTCACATGGATTTGTTTGGACCAGTCAATGTATTGTCCATCTCAAGGAAAAGATTTTTCCTAGTAATTGTAGATGATTTCTCAAAGTTCTCTTGGACATATTTCCTAAATTCTAACGATGAGGCTAGTGAAATCATCATCAATCACATAAGGCAAGTCAACAATCATCCTGATTTCAAAGTTAGAAGAATCAGGAGTGACAATGGAACTGAGTTCAAGAATTCTGTCATGAGAGCATTTTGTGAGGAAAATAGGATTATGCATGAGTTTTCAGCAGCAAGGACTCCACAACAGAATGGAGTAGTGGAAAGGAAGAACAGATCACTTATTGAAGCTGCAAGGACAATGCTTGAAGAATCTAAACTACCAACATATTTCTGGGCTGAAGCTGTAAATACTGCATGCTACACTCAGAACATTTCTATGGTTAATCAAGCAAGATGCATGACTCTCTATCAATTGTTCAAGAACAAGAAGCCAACTCTAAACTTTTTTCATGTCTTTGGCTGCAAATGCTAAATCCTCAGAAATCAAACTGATCAAAATGGGAAGTTTGATGCTAAAGCAGATGAAGGAATGTTTGTTGGATATGTTGTTGGTAAAGCATATAGAGTCTACAATCTAAGAACCAACATTGTTGTGGAATCTATACATGTTGTGTTTGATGATAAAAAGATTGAAGGACTGAAAGATGGAGATTACCATGAGAGCCTCAAATTCGACAATGTGGAGATGGTTAGTGATGACAGTGATGATGAAAGTGATCAAAAAACAGTGTCTAAGGATAATGCAGACAAATCTACTACCAATGAAGCACAAAACTCAACATCTGTCGAGTTGCATAATGCTTCATCCGTCGGAAGGCAACCTGCCTCATCCGTCAGTACTCAAAATTCACCATCCGTCGGGTTATCAAAAGGAGCAGGAGGTCAAGACAGATTACCTATAGAAAATTCTCCTCTCTCAAATCAAAGATCCACAAACTCAGGGGGAGTTTCTAGTAATCAAAACTCAATCACACATCAAGACAACATTGAGGTCTCTTCATCTAGAGCTAATCTACCTCAACAAAGGAAATGGACAAAAGATCACCCCTTTGAGCTTATCATTGGTGATGTTTCTTCTAGAGTTCAAACAAGAAGAGCAACTCAGGAAGAATGTCTATACAGCAGCTTTCTTTCCAAGGAAGAACCAAAGAAGGTTGAAGAAGCTTTGTTGGACCCTGATTGGATTTTAGCTATGCAGGAGGAGCTAAACCAATTTGAAAGGAATAATGTATGTAAGCTGGTACCCAAGCCTAAAGGAAAGAATCCAATAGACACCAAGTGGGTATTCAGAAACAAGATGGATGAAAATGGCATAGTAGTCAGGAATAAAGCTAGATTGGTTGCTAAGGGCTATTGTCAGCAAGAAGGAATTGATTTTGATGAAACATTTGCTCCTGTTGTAAGACTTGAAGCCATCAGAATCTTCTTAGCCTATGCAGCCCATGCAGCCCATGCCAATTTTAAGGTCTATCAAATGGATGTCAAAAGTGCCTTTCTGAATGGAGATTTGGAGGAAGAAGTATATGTCATTCAACCTCCTGGTTTTGAAGATCCAAATTTTCCAGAATATGTCTATAATCTTCTGAAAGCTCTTTATGGACTGAAGCAAGCACCTAGAGCCTGGTATGACACTTTATCAAAGTTCCTTTTGGAAAATCACTTCACAAGAGGTACTGTAAATAAAACTTTATTTTTTAGAAATGTTAATGGCTCTAGCATACTTGTTCAAATTTATGTGGATGATATTATTTTTGGCTCTACAGATGAGAAACTTTGCATAAAGTTTGCCAAATTGATGCAAAGTAAGTATGAAATGAGTATGATGGGAGAACTAACTTACTTTCTTGGTTTACAAGTTAAGCAGGTTGGTGATGGAATATTCATTAGTCAAACTAAATATATTTTTGATCTTTTAAAGAAGTTTGATCTAATGGATTGCACATCTGCAAAAACTCCCATGGCGACTGCAACTAAGCTTGAATTAAACACTACTGAAAAGTCTGTGGATATTTCAAGTTATAGAGGCATGGTTGGCTCACTTCTGTACTTAACAGCTAGTATGCCAGATATAATGTTTGCTACATGTTTATGTGCTAGATTTCAGGCTGATCCTAGAGAATCTCATTTAATAGCTATTAAGAGAATTTTCAGATATCTTAAGGGAACACCAAACCTTGACATTTGGTATCCTAGAGATTCTGGTTTTGATCTAACTAGTTATTCAGATGCAGATTATGCAGGTTATAGAATTGATAGAAAGAGTACAACATGAACCTGTCAATTTCTAGGAAACAAGCTTGTGTCCTGGTTCAGTAAAAAGCAAAATTCAGTTTCTACTTCTACAGCTGAAGCTGAATATATTGCTGTTGGCAGTTGCTGTGCACAAATTTTATGGATGAAAAATCAATTGCTAGACTATGGTTTGCAAGGTGAGAGAATTCCTATTTTCTGTGATAACACAAGTGCAATTGCCATCACTGAAAATCCAGTGCAACATTCAAGGACAAAGCACATAGATATCAAGTACCATTTCATAAGGGAACATGTAATGAATTGTACTGTGGAACTACATTTTGTTCCAAGTGAGAAGCAACTTGCAGATATCTTTACCAAGCCACTGGATGAATCCACATTTTCAAGGTTGGTAAGTGAGTTAGGTATGCTTAATTACTCTTAAATCTATCTAAGTTATTTTGCAAGTTGTTATGCATCCAGAAATTCAATTGATTTTTCAGTCTTGGATGAAATTTTGGCTAAGTCAAAATTTACATCTCGACGGATGACCCTTATCCATCGAGTTTAGTAATCCGTCGATATACTATTTGCTAATGAAAATCACTTATTTTTCTGAAATTTTTTAAAACTCGAGGGATAACAGTTTATCCTCATCCATATCCATCGAAGTGTCTTAATCTCAGCCGTTAATTCCCTGTACATTATCCATCGAGTATACTTACAGTTTTAAGCATTACACGACAGATAATGGGTGGAATTTTTACAGTTTATTTTTAAACGACTATTTTAGGCAATTTTCTATTGGTTAATTTACTTTACTTTATTATTTTTATCAGTTATTCTTGAGATAGTATAAAAGCTTATTTTATTGCAATTGTTTTCTTTTATCATTCTCAAATTCAACTGCTCAAATTTCATTCTCTCTCATGCAAATACTCTCCTTCTCTTTAAGCTTTCATTCTCTAACAATGGCACCTGTAGTAAAGATTATGTCTCAAACTGGGTTCATTTATGAGAAGAACAATTTCACTGCATTGGTCAGTAAGGGTATTCAGCAATCAGAGGACTATCACAAGATGATGGACTTTGTGAAGAATTGCAAGCTAAATTACGCCATGCTGGAATCACCCACAATCTTCTGTGAAGTTGTTGAAGAGATGTGGACCACTGCTATCTACAACTCTACTGACAAAACCATCACTCTAACCATCAAAGGTAAAGAATTCTGTATCAATAGTGATGTCATAAAAGCATGTTTCAAAATTTCTGATAACAATGTGACTTCACCACACAATGACACTGATATTATCAATATGCTTAATTCCATGCATTATGCACTTCCTACTTCTAAACTGAGTGATATTAGGAGAATGGGTCTTAGGAAGGGGTGGAGTTTCATGTGTGATGTAGTTACTAAGGTTTTCTCGGAAAAATTAGTATTTTTGATTCAGTGAATATTTCCATGCTTAACATGCTATACATGCTAGTTACAGGTAAATTTTACAATTTCAGTGACCTTGTCCTATTTGAGTTAGGATTTAAATTGTGTGAGTTAGCAAAAAGAGGTAAAAATGTGTATTATGCTAGATTTTTCATGTTATTGGCTAACCACCTCTGTGAAGAGATTGTGCTTGAGAACCCTAACAACAAACTGGATTGTTGGGTTCAAGAGAGATGACTCATTGCAGATTAGAACAAGGCTAATCATCACAAGGATGTGCCAATGTTCTACTTTCCTGTAATGCAGACACCTTAGGTAAGTGAGGTAAGTTCATCCATCCCTACAACTATTCCAACCTCCACTATTTCTTTGAATTCAGGAGTAGCTATGGCAACTGTGTCAATGACCAAACAGTTTCCTACCAAAGCCTCCAAACCTACTACTATTTCCAAAACTAAATGAAAGAAAACCCCCTCTGGTATCTCTCAAAAGATACCAGTTGAAAAATCCACCAAAGCCAAAGAGGGGAGTGTGAAGGAGGGTAAGTTAGGTGAGGGAAGGGGTGAACATTAAAGAAACCCCAAGAATAAGCTTGGAGAGTTGAGTGAATCCCAGCCTAGCCACACTGTAGTTTCCCAACAAACTGCAGTGCTTAAAAAGGACAAAAGCTCACTTCTAGCTGCATCCTCCCAAAAGGATGTGGTTATTGAACAAAGCTCTCAGCCAAGAGCACATGCCAAAAGGGTTAGGGACACAAGCTCACCCCAAACTTATACAAGAAAGAAGAAATCTAAAACCTCTGGGGATGCACAGGGCACACACACAGTGCAAACTGGTGCTAAAGACACAGTCCCTGCACTCTCTCAAATTCAGTTTGATGTGGCTGCAATAAATGTGGAGTCACAGCCAAAACCTCTAGTTATAGAAGCATCGCATACACCATACTCACCAACAAACTCTCTGGAAGTGGATATGATGAACACTTCAATTCCTGATTCCCCTTCATTAACTCTGTTGGGGAAGCCAAAATTCAGTGCAAGTGAGCATCATCTTTTAGATGATTTGTTGGCTCACTTGCCAATTCTTTCAGAAACTATTGTGACATATGTGCCCCAAATATCTTCAATCAGCACAGAGTCAACAATAGTTTCTCTTCCCACCTCATTCATTTCTACTCTCTCGACGGATATTGCTCATCCGTCGAGTAGTGATTGTATCCCGACGGATAAGCCTAACAACAATTATCCATCGGATAGCATTACCACTCACTCGATGGATATCACTCATCCGTCGAGTATCTCTGCACAACTTCAAACTTCAATTATTTCAAGTGCAGAAGATTTAGTGGTTGTATAGTCACTCTTAGGACTGAGAGAGGAGAGTGTCTTGAGTGAGAGGCTGGGTTGCTCCCAGGCAAAAGGAGAGGAAATAAGTGAAAATTAGCAATCCATTTATTCAGGATTGGAAAAAGGGAGTGAGAGGAGTCCCACCTTAGTAGGTGAAGGTGAGGGTGTGAGGGTGGGGAGCCAGGGTGAGACCCTGATGCAACAAAAGAGATAACATGAGAGAAAAGCAGGTACAGAGGATATAAGGGTGGATCCAGCCATTGCTCATGAGTTAATGATTGTGGATGATGCTGAAAAGGAAAGACAAATTCAGCAACATTACAAAGCTGTAATTGATAACATTTCCTTGAATGCTGACACTTTTACTCATCCTGTGTCAGCCTATCAATTGTTGGCTGCTCAGGGCAATGAGGAGGTAGAAAAGACTTTGAATCTGGTGCATACTTCAGAATCTCTACAAAGGGATAAAGCTGCTGTCAAACAAATCATGTTTATCCAAAAGGCCATTCAGAGGAGCTCAAATGTTGGTACCAAGGCCATTCTTCAAGCTCACCTAGATTCTCTACATCTATCGAAGCTACAGCAATTAAGACAGAATCTGAGTGTAGATGAACTCAAAAAGGATATAGCTGACTTGAAGACCTACAATTCTGAGAAGCTGGATTCAGTCATGCCATATGGTACCATGCAGGATCTATTACTGAGACTGAGAAGAGAATCAGATGCTGAAAAGAAGCTGGCCAAGTTGGAAGACAGAGTTCAAGTTATTGAAAATTCTGAGGCCACCATTCTTCAAAATCAACAGTCTCAGACCAATCTTCTAATGCAACTAGCTAAAACACAAGGCCTGACTCCTCAACTTGATAATAACAAAAAGGGGGAGAAAGGACCAAGTGAGGGGGAGAAGCTTCAGATACAAATCACTAAGGTAATTATGCCATCAATTACTGTCTCAAAGCCACCGGTTGCAGATGGTGTAGATCTGATTCAAGCAGCAGCAAACTTGAAAGTTGCTGAAAAAGAAAAGTTGAGTTTGATCAACTGGGAGAAGATTGATGAGGAGATACAAAAGAAGTTCCAACTTGCCAAGGAGCCAGTTAAGTCAGCCATCCATCACTCTCAAGTCAAGCAAATAAGTGTGAATGAGATGAACATGAACTATCTGGAAAGAGGACAATCTTCCTGCATCAAGTCTCCAAAGGCTGAAATGATTCTTAAACCAAGGGCAAACTATTCAAAATCATCCTTGAAGAACCCCTTGGATACTGTGTATGAGACACCCAAGCCTGATGAGAAGAAGCTTCTGTCAAGATCAATTATTTTCTACAAAGATCCAACTGATTCAGCTTCTAAAAAGAGGATTGCTAAGATATTCAGAAATGGGAAGAAAATTTGTGTGGTAGCTGGACATCCTCAATTTGCTCAAGCAAAGAGAGAAGAAAGAGCCAGATTGAAGCAAGAAAAGAGGCAAGCTGCTCTAGATGCAAAGAAGGCTAAACAAAAGAAAGAGCAGATTGCTATCTTAGCCAAGCTACAGGCTGTGAGTTCATCCCAACAAATTCCCTCTCAACCATCTGAAGCTACTGAATCAAGGGAGCAAGTTGAAGAATAGAAGAAATCTCCAAGGAAGAAAGAATTGGCTAAAAGAACAAAAAGGAAACTGGATATTATTGACAAGGAATTGGAAGATCAATTTCCTAAGGAACCCACACCAGCTACAACTCAAGCATCAAACCCTCTGTGGTATTTGAAGATATAAGGGTGGTGGATCCCTACAGGAATATTCATGGTGAACCTATTGTGCCCAAGGATGAGCCAATAGAATGGGATAACATACCAATTCCTGACTTCAGTCTACCAATCCTTAGCAAGGCAAAAAGGACAAAGTCAAGGGTAGTCAAGAAAGTGAAATTGTCACCCCTCAAATCCAAATCTGTAGTCAAAACTCAGCCCAAAGTCAATAAGGGAGACTACTTGTACTTGTGTTACATCAAATAATTTTCTGATCTAAACCTCTATCTGGATGAACTAGATGAAGTGAGGGGAATTGATGCATACAAAAACCTACCTGAATGGTTAGTGTTCAAGTACAAAGGAGGAAAGGAGATTCAGTGGCCACTTCACAGGATTCTTCAAGAGAGCCAAGCTGTATTGATTAAAGTTTATTCATCCTTCAAGAAGAACTTTGGGTTCAATGTCACTGCAAGAAGACTAGTATTGAAGAAGATTGAAGAACTAAGGAGTGCTAGAGCTAAAGATGTACTCCCAAAAACCCTTATCATCCCATACACAGGAAGAAGAGTGCATCTAAGGCCCTACTGGCTGATGGAGTTCATAGATGACAAAGGTGTGAGAAGATTCTTCAGATTAGAAGACCAACTGAGCATCTCCAGCAATGAGACTCTCTTGGAAATGCAAGAAAAGCTAAATCTCTCAGAATCTGATGAACTGGAATTCCACAGGCAGCTCCAAAATTAGATTGATGAAAATAACAGAAAGCTTGGAAGAAGATCCAGACCTTCAAGAAACTAGAAAAATCTGCTCAGGCTAGAGGAGCATCTTGAAATGACTGTGAGCTAAACTTTGTACATTTTGATTAATTGAAACACTTTCAGTATTATATACTTTTCTTTAAAGCTGTATGTTTAGGATGTTTTGTTATCATCAAGTATCTCTTAATTTATGGCTACAATTCCAGTAGACATAAATTGGGGGAGATTGTTGTGCATATGTTGTGTACTTGATAATTTCATAAACAAAACACCTAAATAGATTTTACTTAGTGAAATAATGTAGCACTCGACGGATAAGAATTATAGTCCCGACGGATAACTCATTATAGTCCCGACGGATAACTCATTATAGTCCCGACGGATGATGACTTATTATCCATCGAGTGAGTAACTTATGTAATAATGAGACTGTAGCACATTTCTGCATACACCTTTGTATAAATTCTGTAGTAGCATATAAGTCATGTTGACTTTAACTAGATATGCAGAATAGGTTGATTAATTGTACATAGATGATGTCTTGTAATTCTGCATAAATGAATTGAAGTCAAGTGCCAAAATAGCTACCGACGGATGATTAACAAAGCCATCAACGGATGATCAAATGGCTATCAATGGATGTTTTATATAGCAGTCGACGGATGATCAATGAAGCCATCAACGGATGATCATAAAGTCGACGGATAATCATGTATTCAACGGATAAAGAATTCAAACATCAGTTGACAGTGACAACTGGTCACATGCGTCGGGATGTATGCAAATGGAATGAGGAAGCCTATTAACCGGGTAATGGAGAACAAAGTAACAAATCATTAGACCTGATAGTTTTTATAATGATTCTATCTTTTGACTTTGTAATCTTGGTAATATATAAACCAAAAAGTAGAAAATAGAAACAGATCTGAGATACAAAAAAAGGGGAGAAACATTTGTAAGCAGAATTATTAACATTTCTCTGTATTCTCAGTAGTTCAAATTTGTAAGCAGCTGTGAGCATTCTTGCACACAGAGTTCTCTCGATATAATATATATCTCTGGTGGAATTGTTTAAATCTACCAGAAAGTTTTTAAAGACTCTTATTTTTAATTACTTATGTTTTGATTCACTTAAGTTTTCATTCCGCATTGTGCTAATCAAAACACTTATATTTGTATTCGAGTTTGAACATTTTTATTTTAAGAAAAAGGTTCAAGAATTCCATTCAACCCCCCTTTTGTAATTCTTGCTATATTGTTAAGGGACTAACAAATAACTAATTAAATTAATTAATCAATTAATATTAAATTAATCGATTAATTAAAATAATTAAAAGCTGATTAAAAATAATTTATAAATAAATCAGATTTATTTTTAAGTAAATAAATAATTAAAAAGAATTTTCTGAATTTAAAATAATTAAATAATAATTTTCTGATTTTTAAAATAATATAAATATCATTTTTAAAATAAAGTAAATAACAATCCATTTTTTTTAAAATTTTACAACTCCAGTGACTAAAGTGTAAAAATAGTTGTAAGAATTTGATTTAGCAAAATTTCGGATAAAATTCGGGTTATTTCGAGGGTCGAAATTGACCCGACCGGGTCAATCAAGAATATGTCGGCCGATACCAGAATCCGGCGACGTCCAGTTCAAATTAAAATTACTCTAGAATTAACAGAAATCAAAACCCCAATTCGAATTAAAATATTCATATGAACATAAACCCTAATTTTAATTTTCCAGAATCAAACATCAATTTCTCAATGTTATTGAACTCGGTTTTTGACATATAATATACCAAAATTACCAGAAAAAGATTATCTACACGATGGAATCATCAAATCACGACAACAACATCAAGAACAAATTTTCATAATTTAATTGATAAGTAATTCAAAATAAAATAATTGAATAAGAAAAATACCTTGATTTCTGCACAAAAACAGATGATTGATTTAGAAAGAGATTTTCGAGAGCTTCATTTTGATATATTGCATGCTTGAATCAGAGTTCGATAACGCCTTCGTTCGTGCGTTTGATTCTGAAGAACGTAACATTTTTAGGGTTTTTCCTCTGTATTTTCTATATTTTTACTAAGCGATTATGATTATACGTATAAAATGAAATAATAAAAGGCTTATATATTTTAATGGAATATTGGTTCGTTTTGGATCATTTTTGATTGATAAATTAGTTACTTAGCCACTAAATAACTGTAAAAATAATCCGATTTGATACCCGTATTGGATAATTATCCAAACCGGGCTTCTTATAAAATATTTTATACGAAAAGGGGTTCTTATAAAATATTTTATACGAAAATAATGTAATATTATCCCGTCTTTCGAGAATACTGGTTTTGTTGATTCACCGAAATGATTATCGTATCGAAAATCTTACGTAGGGACGCGCACGGGTCAAACCGTAATCCGGATCGAAAAAGTCAAAACACGGAAAATGTCCGGAATTACCAGATTCGGTTAGGAAGGAGTTTTTGGAAAATTTTCGGGTTATAAAAACTTAAAAACGGTTGAAGTTGGACGATTCTCGGCTTTATAAAATAACTTTGTAATTATTCAGAAAATAATTAATAAATTCATAAATCAATGTAAAATCATATAAAAGTCCAAAAATTACCATAAAAATACCATAATTATCTATAATTTATTCTGGTCATAATTAAATTAACATACTTATACGTTACCACATATAATCATGCACATATCCACACCCATCATCAGATAATTTACCACAAATCATATAATAATCACATAAAGATCATTTATTGATAAAAATAATTACACACAATATCCCGGATATTACAGAAACTATCAGAAACATCTATAGATGGTAATTACTAGCACCAATCGATGATGGTGATAAGCGTCGACGGATGATTACAAGCATCAACGGATGATGATGACATCGACGAATGTTGGTATTCAATGGATAATGGTATCAACGGATGATGGTGTCAACAGATGATGAAATGGGTATTTGTCAAATTAGTTGATCTTTGAAGAGGAAAAGGAAACATGAATATCAAGTCGGTGGAGGACTTTATCTCGGAAGCAATTGTATAGGTTTTCTTGTTGTTAATAGAATATGATTCCTTATACATTGGAATCTGTTGATAAGTGGATTTTATATCTACTTGGAACGCTTTATTTCAGGCTTAAGTTGCTGTTTTGGACTCAAGTTATTGGTATTTTTTATGTGTTTTTGTGTTATTGCATTTCAGGCATCAATTAAATGAAGAAAGGAGCTTTTCAAGGAAATATTCTGAAAAGATCCAAGACTTGGAAGCCTAGGCCATTCTCAAGTTGAAGAGAATCTCGTTAGCTTTGCGTGGGCAGTTGAATCGCCTAATTCTGACGAGCAGAACTCAAGATACGGCCAAAAGAAGAATCAGCAGAAAAATCCAGAAACCAGGCGCCCCCCCCTCAAAACCAGTACGGCCGCCCCGCCTTTCTGCCAAAAAAACCAGCACGCCCGCGCTGATTTTAGCATTGCCGCCCCGCCCTTTTTTCCCCAGAATCCTGATTTTAGTAGAATTTGATGATTTTGAGGTCCAGGTACACTAGGGGCTTATATATACCAATGAAAAGACGTTTTTAACAACAAGGAGGCATGGGGGAGCAATACGAAGATCTAGAAGAGCACGAGACGACTACGGAGAAAAAGACTTTCATATTCTTTAATATAGTTGATACTTTGGATGCTTGTTTTCAATTTGTCTTTGAACCCTAGTACTCTTATCTTGTTTTATATCATGTTTTCATTGGAACCCATGGTGACGATGAGTTCGATTATGAACTAATCATTATCGTGGGGTTCTAACAGATTTACTTATGGATTTTGATAGTTAATTTGTTTCAATATCTTGGTGTGTGGTGATTGATTGATATTCTAGTATTGGTTGTGCTTATTCGTCTTATGTGCGTAGCTAACATATAAGATAATGTGTTAATCTTTATTGAAGCGAAAGGGAATATAGAGGTTTAGAACTTGCCATGCTAGCATAGGTTCATGTATAATTGTTATGCATGATTTGTAGATAATTTTAACCATCTTACTTGCCCTATGTAATCATGATAGATGACTTGCGCATTAAACCTTTATGTTGTCAAATTCTATAGACATATAGGGTCTCAACATAATTGGTGTCTATTCATCTTCTATCTCTTTTTTGGATGTGTGGTAGTAGGGTATTCGTACAATGAAAGTTGGCGTTTACTAGTTTCGTGTTATCTGATTAGTTGTCATCACCATTACATGCTAAGGTTAAGAACAATGACTTTAAATGAAGTAGTAATGAAGTTAGAATCCCATGTTTGTCTCATATAGTTAATTCAATCACTTTTATTCTTAGTTAATTTCATGTTAGTTTAATCTTAGTTATAAACATCTCAACTTGTTATTATCTTAGCATTGAATGATAACCAGACCATTGTTGCATAGGTGCATTATCTTAAGTTAACCTAAACCAGTCTCTGTGGGAACGAATCTAATTTATATCTTATACTACTTACGAACGCGTATGCGTGTAATTTTAGCGCGTGTTTTCGCCCTAACAAGTTTTTGGCGTCGTTGTCGGGGACTCGGTGTTAATTTTAGTTTATGTGCTTCATATCAGTGGTCGTTAAAGTTCACTGACTCGAATTCTTTTACTTTCACGGTTTACTTGTTTGTGTTTCAGGTACTCATTACAATGGGAGATCCAGTAGCACCGATAAAAGTGTTGATGGTTTTTTCTCAACCCAAGATCAATGATATTCAATCTAGCATTGTCAGACCAGTGATCGCAGCTAATACCTTTGAAATCAAGCCTGACACAATTCAGATGGTACATAATACAATCCAGTTTGGGGGTTCTCCAATGGAAGACCCTATTATGCATATTAGGGATTTCATCAAGATTTGTGACACCTTCAAGTTCAACAATGTTTCTGAAGATGCTGTGAAGCTGAGAATTTTCCCTTTTTCTCTGAGGGATAAAGCTAAGTGCTGGTTACACTCTCTAACAGCAGGTTCTATCACTACCTGGGAGGATCTCACTCAGAAATTTCTTACTAAATTCTTCCCTATGGCGAAGACAGCTGCAATGAGGAATGTTCTTACTCAATTTGCGTAGTAATCAGGAGAATCTCTATGTGACACTTGGGAGTGCTACAAGGAGATGCTTAGAAGTATCCTCATCATGGAATGCCTAATTGGATGGTCATCAATTGCTTCTATAATGGTTTGGGAGCACATTCAAGACCCATACTCGATGCAGCATCAGGTGGAGCATTATGGGCAAAGAGCTATGAGGAAGCTTATGGTCTAATTGAACTGATGGCTGCTAATTAATATCATTATCCAATCTATAGATTGCCACAGGGCAAAGTAGAAGGAGTTCTGGAAGTGGATACAACTACGGCTATCACTGCTCAACTAAAGGCGGTTGTCTATGAAGATCGATTCTCTGGCTAACTATGGTGTTAATCAGATAACCAGTGTTTATGAGCTGTGTGCAGGTTCGCATGCGACGGACCAATGTTGTAATAACCCCAATTTTTTTAGAAATTTTGAAACCCTTATGAATAGTGTTTTTGCTGAACGAGAAAACTTTTCATGCCACGCTATGTAGGGGTTCTGTTATTGATCTTATGGGATATTATTAGTACTCTATGTGGTATATAAGTGTATGTAAAGATCGTCAGAATCCAATTCCGAACACTTTGATTTTTCCCGGAAATCCACAAGATACGGAGAGAATTGAGTATAAGGTAACAGGATAAAAAGGATTGAAATTAAAGGATTATAGGAGAGGATCATAAAAGGAATATAATATATTGAGAAAGGTTAAGGGAACCTAAGTAATAAGATCCCGGGTATGATCCTTCAAACGATAAACGAGAACGAAAGTTAAGCGAACCGTACAACAGATCAGCGGTCATTAGGCAAACGATTAGGAAGCTAATCAAAGGGTTTAATGGGAGTGATGTCATCCAACCAATAGAAAGGAGACAAGGAAGGGAGGATGACATCATAAGGGTGACATAAGCATGACATGGAAGAAGGGAGGTGTGGTTGATTAAGGACCACACAAATTCAAGGGCAAGGTGGTAATTTGCTAAATCAAAAACAAAACCAAGCCAACCAACTAGCAAATCATTTCATCAAAAATCAAAAAATCAGCCAAGGCATTGTTCTTCATATTAGCTCTCGGCTTTTTGCCTTTTTCAAAGAAAAAAATTTTCCAAAATCAAGATCCAAGCATCCTTAATTGGTAAGAAAAATTCCCTAACCATCTTTATGCTTAGTTATGGCTATATCATGAGTTTAAGCCATTAATTCTTTCTCTAGCTTCTCCATTTAATCAATGAAGAAGACAATGAATAGTGTTTTCAAGTTTTTAACTTGAACTTTTTCTTGTTTTTCTTGAAGATCCAAGCTTTCCTAAGGCTTCTCCAAGCTTCTTAAGGCTTCCTAGCTCAACCCACCACTTCAAGGAAGGTATACCATTTTCAAACCCTAGGTTCATATATATTATAAGGTGATTTTGATGAGTAGGATGTTATTGTAGTTGTTGTTATGATTAGAGTTTGAGATTTGGAATGGTAGTGAAATGAAATGGTAATTTTGTGGTTTTGATTTAAAGAAACTTAAAAATGATTAAAGTAAAGTTTAAGCATAAGTATGAATGGTTAAATTGAATTGGTTGGGGTTGTTATGATGTGATAAGGATGGGTGTTTGTTGTGTGTTGGATTTGAGGATGGTTTGTGTTGATTGTGGGTAGTTTAAAAAATGGGAAATCGCGTAAACATAGCCGTCGTAACGTCCGATTTTCTTTGGACTGTTTTTGTGCATAGCATTAGGACCCGAGGACCCCCTGCTAGATTGTGACCACTGCCATGTTTAGGTAGCTCATGTTACGAGCTTCGTTTTGATATGTAGTTCGTTCGATTCCGATGTACGGTTTAGGAGAAACGACCGTTTCAAGTAACGGCGTTTCGCGAACGAAACATTTCCCCTCGCCTTACTTTGAAACATAGGTTAAAGACCAAAAAGGACTAATTGAAGTATGAAACATTTATGGTAAGTGTGTTAGGCAGTTGGTAAGACACTCGCGAAGGAATCGCCTTAAAACTCGTAAAGGTTAAATTATTAAAAATGCTGGAGCCAAGGGTACCCGAGTGACTTAAGCGAATCAGTGAGCGCAAAACGAGCGTTAGAGTCTAAGTTAGTTAAAGTATAGATTTACAAGTGACTTTGGTTTAATTCCAACTTACTTGTTGTTTATAGGTTACCAGACTCGTCCCGAGCCATTCGTAACCCCCAGTCGCTCAGGCAAGTTTTCTACCCGTTATACTGTTGTTGTGATGTATATGTGTATATGCATGATCTTGTGATAAATGCATATTTGTTATTAGCAAATTCTTGCGATATATTGTAGCATGTGATATGGTATATATGCATGCCTATTTCGTATTCTTGATTTATATATCTGTTGGTTCAAATGCTTATTCGTTGCATAATACATATGCTAGAGATAAGCGGTATTTGCGTATACCCTTAGTATAGGGGATCAAAAGGTGAACTTTTTCTAAAACCGGGAGGCGAGGCTCCCGAGTATAATATATATTTATATATATTGATATAGTTTTTAAAACTATTAATCGAATAAGGTTTATTCGATAACTTTATTTTATTATTGAATATTATTTCGAATATTATTCGAAGGCGTATGACTCCTTTTATTTTATTATCTGAATATTATTTGAATATTCATTCGAGGGCTTATGACTCTTTTATTTAGTTATCTGAATATTATTTGAATATTCATTCGAGGGCTTATGACTCTTTTATTTATTTATCTGAATATTATTTGAATATTCATTTGAGGATCTATGACTCCGATTATGTGCTGAATTATATTCTTTATTGTATTAAAGAATAAGGTGTCGATAATCAAACTTATTTTCGATTATTCAAATAAAAATAATACTTTCATATAAGTATATCTTTGGTTATTTAATGTTTATTTCAAGTATAAGTTTTAAAACTTCTACTTCAATTATTTTTATAAAGACTATTCTTTATGGGAATATTATTTAATTAATAATATTCAGATATTTTCTAATATTCTGGGGACTGATTTACTTCATTAAATCAGCCTTACTCCAAACACTCTTTAAAGTGTTTTCGAGTCTTCAAAATGATTTTTAAAAGTCAGAGCGGATCCCAAAACTCATTTTTATATTTAAGATCTTCCTTTTTAAAGGGGATTTAAATACTCGCTCAAAACCTGGGGAATCCGGCTCTGTGGTGTATTTTATATTCGCAACAAGGTTGCAGATTTGGTAAATGAATTGATTACTTGCCCAACGTTCGGGAAGTAAGCCCCTCTCATTGAGTCGGCATAAGCGACAGGCCGGGGTACGGTCTATTATTGTGTAAGTGGCTCAGTGGGAGTCCATCAAATGCATAAGTGGCTGAGTGGCAGTCCAGCATAGGTCTTAATTATGACCAGGGTGATGACCAGTGGGGAATTCGTCCATCTACTAGTAGAAAAGGTTACTTATTGGTATCTTTGCCTGATCAGCGAGATATCGGGTTTATGCCAAAATTCTTTTCCTTTCCAAAATTCATTGGATGTTTCAAACTCTGTTCATACTTTACATAACAGAGGTTCCAGGAAATGTTTAAGAGATATATATATGTGGATATATATATATCGGGACTAAATAAAGTATCTCGTAACTTTATTTCATTCAATAATATTTCAAAGATTGAATCTATTCAAATCTTGTCTTGTAGTCTCATCTATGTGATGAACTTTTGAAACTGATTATAACTTGAACGGTGGTAGTTCAAGTAGTATTGGGAAAGATATAAGTATATTGGGGTATTTGGTAACCTCATCTTTTAAACTTATATCTAATTAATAATGGTCTTATGAATGACAAAGATTTTCAGAAAAACGTTGAGACAAGGTTAGATATATGAGATCACCTTGCAACGATATTTTTTTTATACAGTTATACACTGGGACTTTGTGTATATTATGCATGGAAGAGGACTTCCAATATTTTGAAAAGTATATATGTATATATACTGAATATTTTGCGACTTCATCGCATTAAGATATCAAACTTGGTTCATTTCTTTTGACCAAGACTTTCATGAGTATTATGAGTAGGCTCATATATTGTAAATCATTATACATATTATTTTGGTGGGCTTGCTGCTCACCCTTGCTTTATTTCTTCATCACACAACAACAGTTAGGAAAGATGTCCAGACTCCAGCAGACCCAGCGCAAGCGCGTGGGAAGCGTTCCGCGTCTTCCCCATGATGTTGTGGCTGCTATAGCTGCAGAGGTAGATCTATTGGTAGATCAGGCATTCTACTTTTGAGAATTAATTATGTATAATTATAACTTGTGGCAGATAATGGCAATTAACTGTAAATTTATCAAGTAATCATTTTGGGTTGTAATAACTTTTAAATTGTGGATTCAAAGACTTGTACTTATTTGAATTTCATCTCTGAGACTATAACGGGTTGTGGTGTATGTTAGTGTGGGGTCACAGCATAAGGTTGTTTATTATTAATTAAGTGAAGTGATATTGTGGAAAGAAAGACCGTGACGACCCGGATCACCGACCCCGGATCTGGGGGTGTTACAGAAATGGTATCAGAGCTAAGCGTTATAAACCTCAGAGATGATGGGACGTTAAGATAATAAGTTCACTAAGATAATAAGAACTCTTGCCAAGTTCATAGTCGGACTACCTAACGTAGTACTGACAGTTAAAACCCTTATGGGAACCCTTATAAATGTAGCGATAGAAGCGTAGTTCGTTATCGTATAGAGTAGCGGGACTCCGAACCCTGAAGTTGAGGAACATCAACGCGATGATGTTTTATTACTAATTGGAGATCAGATTGTGGATCCAATAGAGCGTCCTAACGCAGGACCGGATGATGTTGATATTGAGGATGTAGCGGTTGAGGATGTTGTCCTAGAAGGGATAGTTGTTGAGGAGGATTCCATGGAGGATCCTGACAAGATTGGATAAAGGACCACTGATGAATTGATGACCATGGTTAGGTCGACTACCAGAGGTAGGATTGGTCGGTCACTACCAGAGGTTCGTTCAAGTTTGTAAAGACAGTAGCCCCTTTAACGCGGCTTACTCGTAAGACTGAGAAGTTCGAATGGACAGAGAAATGCGAGAACAACTTTCAAGAACTGAAGCAGAGGTTGGTGATGGCCCCTATGCTGGCATTGCCGGATGGAAAAAGGAGATTTTGTGATTTGTAAGTGACGCTTCGCATAAGGAATTAGGGTGCTTCTTATATAGCACAGCAAGATAATCGCGTCTGCGTCAAGACAATTAAGGGAATATAAAATTCGATATCCCCACCCATGAGCTTGGGCCCGTGGCAATAGGTTTGCCCTAAATATTGGAGGCACTACTTGTATGGATAGAAGTGCGAGATTTACACAAACCATAGGAGCTCTAGTACATTTTGCGTAGAAAGAGCTCAACATACGCCAGAGGAGGCGGTTAGAGCTAATCAAGAATTATGATTGGGAGATTCTTTATCATTCGGGGGAAAGCCAATGTGGTGGCTGATGCCCTTAGTAAAAAGGAGAGACTCAAGATGATAATGTCTTTTGGAGAGTTTATAAGAGATTTTGAGAAAATGGAAATAGTAGTGAAGGTAACCGGAGCCGGTACCGAAAAGCTGTTTGAGATAGCAATACAGCCCGAATTATTGGAAAAGGACATATTGTGCCAGTAAAGGTGATGAATGAAGGCAGAGAGCCAACAAATAAATATGAGATTAATATCGAGAAAGATGATAAAGGAATAATGAGGTATTCCTACAGAATTTGGGTTCCAAATGTTCAAGAGTGTAAGGATGAGAACTTAGATGAGAGCCATAGTTTGAGGAATAAGATTTAGAGCAAACCCTGAACGCGATAGTCAGGGAGGTCGCCATCAAGATAGAAGGAACCCATGACATAATGGAGTGGAAAATGAGGATTTTAACGTACAAGATAACCCCAAGTATGGGAGAAGGATGAAACATTCCATACTAAGGAAACGGAAAGTCGAGTAAGGAAAGGAGACCCGAGACGGTACTCCTATACGGCAATTCATGGACCTGTCTAGACAGAACTTAGACTATTATCCCCAACCACCACCCTGAGGAGACAGTGCGGTGGGAAATTCTTTCATGACCTTTAAGTCGCTAAGCTCTCAGAGTTCCAAGGAACAAGCTGACCCAGTCGAGGCAAGAGCCTGGCTAAAGGAAATAGATGAATCATTTGAGATTCTAAATGATTGACGAACCACAAAAGACTGTTTTGTCACTTACCCTCCCGAGAGAGAGACCACCCGCTGGTGAAAGACCAAGAAAGGCACGGAGCCAGAGGTTAGAATAAACTGATTTAAGTTCAGTCAATTGTTTTCGGGAAAGTAATTCCCAAGGTTATGGAGGTAGTGTAAAAGCTTTGGAGCTAGAACAAAAGCGGATGAGTATAATGAATTATGAATCTAAGTTGTAAAAGTTATCAAGATTCGTTCTGAGGACACGAATCCAGAATGATGGGATATTTGAAATCAATGCTTATGTTGTGTTGGTTCATGAAATAATGATAAGAGAAAGGAAAATAAAAAGAAACTGAAGTGGAAAGGAATATAAAGGCAATAGAGTTTGAAGAATGATAAGGAAGTTGGGTATGAGGAAACCCTAAAGACTCGTAGCAATAGAAATAGAAAAGTATGTAATCTTCAGGATGAGGGTGATTCACCATGAGTTAAATTGATGGTTGAAGACATAAGAGATAAATATATTTTATCCCCTATAAGCTGGGAGGATTTGAGGAAACCTTGAGATAGTTCGAAGGATAAATATTGAGACGCGGATAGACTGAGGAGACAAGGAAGTAAGAAATTAGAAAAATTGGATGAAGGAAGTGACCTTCAAGAATGTGAAGTGTAAGACCGGTGGCTTGATACCCAGGAAGGGAGACGCCAGGTATGAAAGATATCCCAACATTGAGATGACTGTTGAGATAAACAACAAAAGTAAATAAGGATTTATTAAGAAGAAGTTCACGTTGAACACGACCAATATCTTCCAGATCATCCATGTGATCATGACCAAATCAGGAAAGAAAAGCGGATAACCATTTTTATCTTTTGGAGGCCATGTGGATTGACCTTAACTTGAATAAGGATGGTATTGTGAAATTCGGTATAGACTATCGAGGTGGAAATGATTGAATAAGATACCCTTATCAGGGATATATGACTTTATTTATCCATAGAAGGATGCTTTTACCTTTTTAAAGGTGGAATTAAGGATAGAATATCGGTAACTTAAAACGAATCCTAGGGGAATGCATAAAGGTTGGCATTTCACCCTTAATAGGGATAGTATGAGTTTTGACAGTATGAATTGGAAAGGATTAAGGTAATAATAACCTTTAAGGATCAGTGGAGAAATTTTTCAGAAGTATATAGACAATGGTTCTAGTATTAGTAAATGGTATTTTGATATGCCCTGTATATAGGGAATACAGGAGGAACGATTGAAGGATAACCTTAGAGGTTTTACAAGGAGAAAGGAAATATTCGAAATTTCTCAAGAATAGAAATGTTGATAAAGGAAATATGACGTAATTATATTGATGCCAAGTGAGGCACGTGTTAAACCACGAGAAGGTATGGATCGAACCAGTAATGGTCGAAATTGTTCAGGGCAATTAGGACTTAAGATAAAAGATGTTCTAAGTATAATTGAGAGTCAGTCGTGACAGTGATTAACCTCTAAAGACTGAGGCAATAACTTATGGAAAAAAAATGGTGATTTTTTTTTTTACTCATTAGATTTTAATGAAAACCTCTTCACATCAGCTGTGATGGAAATGAGGTAGAAAATTTATTTGAAGGTGGTTAAAAGACATTGATTATAAGGAACTATTACTATCAGGAAAGGCCAAAGAGGTGGCCGACACTTTAACGGTAAAAGGATAATTGTAGGCGCTAGTGCCAAAGAATACAGTGATGATGGTTAAAGCTGTGAAGGTTGTATTATGGTTTAGAAGATTGACATTCCTTCTGATGACTGTGCAATACCCAATCGTAATAGTAGTTGGTAAAGGTTTAATTCGTGTAATCGCCATGAACGGGCTATCTATCTTAGAAGGTCCTGTCTTGAGATAAGCCAGGACCCTGTTTCAAAAAGGACTAGACGAACCTTTGAGTAAGTCTTCTATTTAAGGCATATGATTTAGAATGGTATTAACCTGCTATCGTTGCTTTGATTGAAACTCTTCTGCAATTTTATATGCTTCATGTCATGTATGTATGTCAGGATCAGGAGTGTTCTTCATGAATCAGGAATGGTGATTATGTTACCTCCTTAGAAGGATTTGATACGACATGGATAGACTCCGTATGGTTAGCTATTAAGACTTCATGGAAAATGAATGACTACAGTGGGTCAGTGGTGGACCATAGTAAGGCAGCAATGATTCTGCGAGTAATGAGCTGATTACAACCGTGAGAGTTGTATTGGAATGGGTGTTGAGATTGAGTACCACTAATCGGGTCGTGGTAGTGTATAAGTTATCATTGATAGACTAATTAAGTAGAGTATCTACCTAGTGAATTATTATTCTTTCTTATCAATAAGAGAGTCGTATTATTATACGAGGAAGGTTGCGGTGCGAGCATAGAATTCTAGTAACGATGATGTATAGAATGAGATCCCAGATTCGATTTTCGATGTCGAGGGAGTTTCAAAGGTAATTGTGTATAAGCTCGAGGAAGAGCATGGGTCCATAGAATGATGGACGGGATAGCAAAAATATTTAGGCATGCGAAATACGATGCTATAATACTTGATGTTGATATAAATACATATATGTTTTGTTCTTCTATGACAAACCTCTATAGTTCAGAGGTAGATTCCAAGCCAGATATTTTATGGCAATAAATTTTTTTTTTATGAATATACAATTCTCTTCAATTCGTTCTTTTCTCTTCATTTCATTTCATGTAAGCTGAGAAGAACAACCCTTCCAGAAGGGGAGGTATTGCCGAATGACTATTTATCTGTGTGATAGAAGCCGAGTAGGATACCAGCTATTGTTTAATTGCTTGTCAAGTACTAAAGGCTGGCCACCTTCTGTACTAACTATGCGATATAACAAGTGTTCATGATCATAGTGATCTCTCAACAAATTCCTTTACTTCTATTTGATTGATCAAATTTTGGAAAATAGAAACAACTGAAAAAGGAGTAATAAAGTGGTGGTAGTATGCGGAATGGGAACACATTCGTGATACTAAGGTTGACGTGGTTATTAAAAGGTTATAGAACGCTAACGAGCAAAAGTATAACCCGTATAATATTAGGAACGGAAGGTAGTAGCGATTACGAACTGGAAAAGAATGGGTATTGAGAAGCAAAAGTTCTAATGATAAAAGCTATAATGAGAGTCTGTGCAATAGACTTGAAAGAATTTGGAATGATCACTTAATTCAGATTGAGTTATCTTATGACAATAGATCATATGTCATTATCGAGATGTCGCCTTATGAGATCATTGAGGGAAGACAATGTCGATCTCCCTTATGTTAGGATGAAGTTGTAGAGCGCAAGATGCTCGGACCCGCAGTAGTCCAAAGGACCAAGGATATGATAGATCTAATCAGAGGACGGCTGGTAGTAGCCCAAGATGGACATGACACGAAAGGATAAAGAGTATGAAATAGGGGACCTAGTAATGTTATAGGTATCCCTTGGAAAGGATTGATGAGGTTCGGAAAGAAAGGAAAGCTAAGTCTACAATTTGTTGGACCCTTGGATATATTAAGACGTTTGGGAAGTTAGCATATGAGCTAGCCCTAACCCAGAACATGTAGCGAGTCATAACGTGTTCCACGTATCAATGTTAAGGAAGTGTAATTCGGATGCCAGTCAAATAGGGGCATATGAGCGCATAGATATGCAACCCGACGTAACCTTTATGGAGCAACCAGGAAGGGTTATAGAGTGAAAACGAACAAGTGCTTAGGAGAAGGATTATCAAACTAGGCAGAGTTTGGTGGTAGAACCACAATGTGGAAAATTGACTCGAGAGTTAGAAAGTGTAATGCTAAGAAAGTATCCCCATTTGTTTTCTATCTGATTCCGGGACGGAATCCTTTTAAGGAGGGGAGACTGTAATAACCCCAATTTTTTTAGAAATTTTGAAACCCTTATGAATAGTGTTTTTGCTGAACGAGAAAACTTTTCATGCCACGCTATGTAGGGGTTCTGTTATTGATCTTATGGGATATTATTAGTACTCTATGTGGTATATAAGTGTATGTAAAGATCGTCAGAATCCAATTCCGAACACTTTGATTTTTCCCGGAAATCCACAAGATACGGAGAGAATTGAGTATAAGGTAACAGGATAAAAAGGATTGAAATTAAAGGATTATAGGAGAGGATCATAAAAGGAATATAATATATTGAGAAAGGTTAAGGGAACCTAAGTAATAAGATCCCGGGTATGATCCTTCAAACGATAAACGAGAACGAAAGTTAAGCGAACCGTACAACAGATCAGCGGTCATTAGGCAAACGATTAGGAAGCTAATCAAAGGGTTTAATGGGAGTGATGTCATCCAACCAATAGAAAGGAGACAAGGAAGGGAGGATGACATCATAAGGGTGACATAAGCATGACATGGAAGAAGGGAGGTGTGGTTGATTAAGGACCACACAAATTCAAGGGCAAGGTGGTAATTTGCTAAATCAAAAACAAAACCAAGCCAACCAACTAGCAAATCATTTCATCAAAAATCAAAAAATCAGCCAAGGCATTGTTCTTCATATTAGCTCTCGGCTTTTTGCCTTTTTCAAAGAAAAAAAATTTCCAAAATCAAGATCCAAGCATCCTTAATTGGTAAGAAAAATTCCCTAACCATCTTTATGCTTAGTTATGGCTATATCATGAGTTTAAGCCATTAATTCTTTCTCTAGCTTCTCCATTTAATCAATGAAGAAGACAATGAATAGTGTTTTCAAGTTTTTAACTTGAACTTTTTCTTGTTTTTCTTGAAGATCCAAGCTTTCCTAAGGCTTCTCCAAGCTTCTTAAGGCTTCCTAGCTCAACCCACCACTTCAAGGAAGGTATACCATTTTCAAACCCTAGGTTCATATATATTATAAGGTGATTTTGATGAGTATGATGTTATTGTAGTTGTTGTTATGATTAGAGTTTGAGATTTGGAATGGTAGTGAAATGAAATGGTAATTTTGTGGTTTTGATTTAAAGAAACTTAAAAATGATTAAAGTAAAGTTTAAGCATAAGTATGAATGGTTAAATTGAATTGGTTGGGGTTGTTATGATGTGATAAGGATGGGTGTTTGTTGTGTGTTGGATTTGAGGATGGTTTGTGTTGATTGTGGGTAGTTTAAAAAATGGGAAATCGCGTAAACATAGCCGTCGTAACGTCCGATTTTCTTTGGACTGTTTTTGTGCATAGCATTAGGACCCGAGGACCCCCTGCTAGATTGTGACCACTGCCATGTTTAGGTAGCTCATGTTACGAGCTTCGTTTTGATATGTAGTTCGTTCGATTCCGATGTACGGTTTAGGAGAAACGACCGTTTCAAGTAACGGCGTTTCGCGAACGAAACATTTCCCCTCGCCTTACTTTGAAACATAGGTTAAAGACCAAAAAGGACTAATTGAAGTATGAAACATTTATGGTAAGTGTGTTAGGCAGTTGGTAAGACACTCGCGAAGGAATCGCCTTAAAACTCGTAAAGGTTAAATTATTAAAAATGCTGGAGCCAAGGGTACCCGAGTGACTTAAGCGAATCAGTGAGCGCAAAACGAGCGTTAGAGTCTAAGTTAGTTAAAGTATAGATTTACAAGTGACTTTGGTTTAATTCCAACTTACTTGTTGTTTATAGGTTACCAGACTCGTCCCGAGCCATTCGTAACCCCCAGTCGCTCAGGCAAGTTTTCTACCCGTTATACTGTTGTTGTGATGTATATGTGTATATGCATGATCTTGTGATAAATGCATATTTGTTATTAGCAAATTCTTGCGATATATTGTAGCATGTGATATGGTATATATGCATGCCTATTTCGTATTCTTGATTTATATATCTGTTGGTTCAAATGCTTATTCGTTGCATAATACATATGCTAGAGATAAGCGGTATTTGCGTATACCCTTAGTATAGGGGATCAAAAGGTGAACTTTTTCTAAAACCGGGAGGCGAGGCTCCCGAGTATAATATATATTTATATATATTGATATAGTTTTTAAAACTATTAATCGAATAAGGTTTATTCGATAACTTTATTTTATTATTGAATATTATTTCGAATATTATTCGAAGGCGTATGACTCCTTTTATTTTATTATCTGAATATTATTTGAATATTCATTCGAGGGCTTATGACTCTTTTATTTAGTTATCTGAATATTATTTGAATATTCATTCGAGGGCTTATGACTCTTTTATTTATTTATCTGAATATTATTTGAATATTCATTTGAGGATCTATGACTCCGATTATGTGCTGAATTATATTCTTTATTGTATTAAAGAATAAGGTGTCGATAATCAAACTTATTTTCGATTATTCAAATAAAGATAATACTTTCATATAAGTATATCTTTGGTTATTTAATGTTTATTTCAAGTATAATTTTAAAACTTCTACTTCAATTATTTTTATAAAGACTATTCTTTATGGGAATATTATTTAATTAATAATATTCAGATATTTTCTAATATTCTGGGGACTGATTTACTTCATTAAATCAGCCTTACTCCAAACACTCTTTAAAGTGTTTTCGAGTCTTCAAAATGATTTTTAAAAGTCAGAGCGGATCCCAAAACTCATTTTTATATTTAAGATCTTCCTTTTTAAAGGGGATTTAAATACTCGCTCAAAACCTGGGGAATCCGGCTCTGTGGTGTATTTTATATTCGCAACAAGGTTGCAGATTTGGTAAATGAATTGATTACTTGCCCAACGTTCGGGAAGTAAGCCCCTCTCATTGAGTCGGCATAAGCGACAGGCCGGGGTACGGTCTATTATTGTGTAAGTGGCTCAGTGGGAGTCCATCAAATGCATAAGTGGCTGAGTGGCAGTCCAGCATAGGTCTTAATTATGACCAGGGTGATGACCAGTGGGGAATTCGTCCATCTACTAGTAGAAAAGGTTACTTATTGGTATCTTTGCCTGATCAGCGAGATATCGGGTTTATGCCAAAATTCTTTTCCTTTCCAAAATTCATTGGATGTTTCAAACTCTGTTCATACTTTACATAACAGAGGTTCCAGGAAATGTTTAAGAGATATATATATGTGGATATATATATATCGGGACTAAATAAAGTATCTCGTAACTTTATTTCATTCAATAATATTTCAAAGATTGAATCTATTCAAATCTTGTCTTGTAGTCTCATCTATGTGATGAACTTTTGAAACTGATTATAACTTGAACGGTGGTAGTTCAAGTAGTATTGGGAAAGATATAAGTATATTGGGGTATTTGGTAACCTCATCTTTTAAACTTATATCTAATTAATAATGGTCTTATGAATGACAAAGATTTTCAGAAAAACGTTGAGACAAGGTTAGATATATGAGATCACCTTGCAACGATATTTTTTTTATACAGTTATACACTGGGACTTTGTGTATATTATGCATGGAAGAGGACTTCCAATATTTTGAAAAGTATATATGTATATATACTGAATATTTTGCGACTTCATCGCATTAAGATATCAAACTTGGTTCATTTCTTTTGACCAAGACTTTCATGAGTATTATGAGTAGGCTCATATATTGTAAATCATTATACATATTATTTTGGTGGGCTTGCTGCTCACCCTTGCTTTATTTCTTCATCACACAACAACAGTTAGGAAAGATGGCCAGACTCCAGCAGACCCAGCGCAAGCGCGTGGGAAGCGTTCCGCGTCTTCCCCATGATGTTGTGGCTGCTATAGCTGCAGAGGTAGATCTATTGGTAGATCAGGCATTCTACTTTTGAGAATTAATTATGTATAATTATAACTTGTGGCAGATAATGGCAATTAACTGTAAATTTATCAAGTAATCATTTTGGGTTGTAATAACTTTTAAATTGTGGATTCAAAGACTTGTACTTATTTGAATTTCATCTCTGAGACTATAACGGGTTGTGGTGTATGTTAGTGTGGGGTCACAGCATAAGGTTGTTTATTATTAATTAAGTGAAGTGATATTATGGAAAGAAAGACCGTGACGACCCGGATCACCGACCCCGGATCTGGGGGTGTTACAAATGTGCTTATCTAGTGAATTAGCTCAGTTTATGAGCAACTTTCAGAGATCGCAGCAACTAGTTCTAGCCACTTATCATCTTGACAAATGGAATCATCCTAACTTCAGCTGGAGCAAAAATCAGAGTGCGATACAACAACCTTATCAGCAGTATGCAGCAAAGCAATTCAACCCTCCTAGTTTTCAACAACCGTAATATGAACCAAGACAACAACTCCAACTTCAACAATAAACTTATGGAGGTGCAGGTTGATCTTCGAATAAAAAATCTGAAATGGAGGAGTTGCGGCTTATGTGAAAAAACCAGGCTCTTTTTTGTCAAAGCCAGGCTGTTTTTATTAAGACTTTGGAGAACCAAATAGGGCAAATTGCTAACGCCTTATTGAATCGACCATCATGAACACTTCCTAGTAATACAAAAGCCAATCCAGGCAAGAGGGAAGTTAACGAATAGGTGAATTCCATCACCTTGAGATCCGGAAAGATCGCAAGACCCTAAATTCAGCAAGACGAAGAGTCTGAAAATTCTGTCCAGAATGCTGATGCGTCTGCACCCTTGCCAATTCCGGAAAATGAGATTGTAGCTAAAAAAAGTTGTGATATTACGGATGTAATGACCGAGAAATTATGACTATTTTATATGATATTAAATGAATAATTATGTGATTTATGATACTATAAATTATTCATGATCATAAAAGATTATCTATTATGTGATATATATGTTCTGTGTGGTTCAGGATACTTTTCGGGTATTTTATCTCGTGTTAAATGGAATTTATTTTAAACGTTATACTATCCAGGTTTTATTTTAGTAGCTGATATTTCATATATAATTGGCTTTATTTTGCATCATATGGCGTATACCATGTTGATTTTCCAAACATCCAGTTAATTTAGAGAATGTTTTGTTTCGTGAAAAATGATCTTTCCGGGCCCCTATCAGGACGTCGAAGCCCACAAAAATCTTATTTTTATTTTTATAAAATTGTGAGACTTTCAAATATTCAATATTTTTGCATATTTGGATTATTCGCAATTTTTGGGAAATTTTGACATAATTTTTGTATTTATTGGATTAAAAATTATTCCCTGTTAATTATTGATTTCGGGCTAATTGTTTTTATTAAATGACATAATTAGGCCCCAAATAATTTTAGGGCTATTTTTTTGTGTAAGTATAAATAGTTTTTTATTAATAATTATTATTAAAAATCAGATTTATATTTTATTTTTCGGAAAATAGAAAATTCTTTGAAAATTTGTTCTTATTGTTCTTTAGGGTTCTTGAAATCAAATCCAAATTTGGAGGTGATAGGAGTCTCATAATTTGATGTATGAGTAACTGAATCGTTCGTGATTCAACCTTCTATACATTACAACCATCGAAAACACCGAACGATTGGTAATTATTCAATTCAAATTTTTAGGATTTATGCACAATTTGGGGGGTTTTGAATTAATGATTGTTGATCTTTTCTGATGATATAGATATGTTCCTCATGATTATTAGAATCGTTTTGTGTAAGAATTATGATTGTTTTAGTTCGGAATAGTATAAATCGAGTTTTCAATTTTTTCCATTTTTAATTTCACTTTACTGGATTATCTATGAATAGGTTGTTAGATAGGATTGTGTAAATGGATTGTACACATTCAGGGCTTTAATTTGAGCTATTAATTGCTAATTTTGGTTAAGGTTTCTAGGTAATCGGGTTCCGCCGTTGTTCTTCGTTAGAACCGCCGGATTTTTGCCGGCTTTTGGCCGGGAATCGATTCCTAGGATTGGATGACAATATTGACTATGTATTTGTGTTTACGGAGTTAATTAGAATCATTTTGATGCAAAAACTGAATCGATTGAGGCCGTTTTTGACCCCAGAAGGAGTCGCCGGAGCGGCAGGCAGCGGCCGGATGATTATTATGGTCGTCTTCTTCGTTTTTCCGGTAAGGGTTCTTTAGAACCCGAATTCTGGCTCCCCGACCCGTTTTCCTTTGTATACGAACCAGTTTGAATCCAAAAAGTCCCAATTTGATTTCATAAAAACTGTTTTAGGGATTGTATTTTTATAAAATTATTTCAAAATCCATTTATAATTTCCAAAAACATTGAAATGAAATATAATCTGGTTAATTATTTTAAGTAATTAACTAAATTATTTTAATTCCATAAAATTATTTTCTCCATTATTTTAAAAAATCTAAATTTGATTTAATTATTTATAATTTATTTTATTTAATTATTTATGGATTTAATTAATTGATTAATTTAATTTAATTAATTAATTAATACTATAAATAGTTAAATAAAATGTAATTATTTATAATTAAGTCACATAATGATTTAAAAATTATTTTAAGCTTTTAAAAATTATATAAAGGTATTTAAAATTCAATTAATATTATTATTAATTGAATTATTTTTGTTTTATTTATAATAAATAGACCGTTCGTCCGTTTATTACGAAACGAACGCGTCTAGACTTAGAAAAATATTCTGCTTCCATTAAAAATACTTTCGAGACATAAAATCTTTCGTTTCAAAAGAACTCTAAATTTTATAAATATTTCTGAGTCGCGTAATTATCATAAAATTGTATTTCGACTCTATTTCAGTTTTGAACATACCGAGTCGAATATTTTGACAAACTGAGTTACAAGTTATATGAAATATGTGATACGTGCCTTATGTGTTTATGTGTTATGTGTATTATGAGTCCACGATTCTATTAAACTTTATATGCTAAAGGATGATCCTTATCTGTTATTATCAGGCGGGTAGATGATAAGGATAAACGTATAAACTAGACAATTATATGTTGTCAGTTAATTGAATGGTATATTTTATGATAGATCACATAGTTCGAGGCATTCAAAGATAGAAAGAGATAGTAAAAGTCAAGCCTGATTATGTGCGGTAATGAAACGAGTGGATATAGAATAGAGATAAACCTAAAATGGTAATTGACAAGAAAGGTCAGGTGGTCTGTCAATAGAAATATATATACATCAGGACTGAGTGATATGACAGATAGTTAAAGATCAGGGGGGTTATTAATTGAGGAAAGTATTCCTTGAACTTTCTTGTGATATATTGCAAATATTTCTTCCCTATTCTAAATTCAGAATAGTTAAATGTTTTTATATTTCGCTGCAATTACTCTTAATTATGCAAATACCTTTTTGATCTTAATCCTGATTATTATTAGTGATCTCCTGAGCAAATACCTATTATTTCGCGTTATTTGCGAACCCTGAAACGTGATGTTTTAATCAAAAATGGTTTTCTTCAAAATACTCTACGGACTGGATGGTTACGATGAGGACCAGGAATGAGCTGGACCCTAAGGGCCAGAAGTGGCTGGACCCTTAATTATGGAGGCTATAGTGCATGGGTACCCTATATATTGGTGGGTCTATACAAATGGGTATAGATCCGCACTATACCCTGACTGTTCAACAGGTTATAGTGCATATGTTGGTTCTAGTATTCAGTCTAATTTATTGTTGATCGCCATTAATGAGATTCCTTCTTCGAAAGTTTATGATTACAAAAACAAACAAAGATTTGATTCAAGAGATGAATCGGTGAAACGTTCACTGCTCTTTTACAGAGAAATGTGATTTATGATTAAAGGCTAGTGAGGGCCGATGTTTTTATTCGCTCAACTATTTTAAATAAATAAAAATGTATTTGAAATAATTTAAAGATTATTCCAGAAGTTTCTTTGATATGATACCTGGAAACCTATTATGATACTTGCTGGGCATTTTGACTCACTCTTACTTTATGAATTCTTATTTCTTTCAGTATCAAATATGGATAAAAGTGAATAGATCTTAATAGACAGCAAAAGTGGAAAGATCACAGTTGAAGGAAGTTGGAGGTGTCAGAGTGATTAAGATATGGAAGTTAGTAAATAGGTAATAAAATTGTGTTTAGTTATTGTAAATTTTAGAAGGTTAGATTCTTGTTTCATAACATAACCTGTAAATGATCCAAAATTTGAAGGGTTATATATATATTGGTTTAAGATACAGTTTATATTATTTAAAGTTATTTGGTGACATCCGATCCTGACCCCGTATTTGGGGATGTTACAACCATCATACATCTGATCAGCTAGACGTTCACCTGGAAAGTGATCATAGGAGTAACATAGCCCCTTCTCATCAGGCTTACCTCCTCCCCACTCCTGCATCACAGCTATAGTCGAAATGTCAATCGGGGCACTAGGTATCTGCAGCTGCTCGTGTGTTGGCCAATGAACTCCAACTGTCGTGCACAGCTTCGTCACAATCGATGCATACGGAATAACACCCGTAGTGCTCCCTCGCGGGAACCTCAAAATCCCCTGATAAATAATGGACCTCAATTCCACATAATCACCCTGCAGAATACCCCACAACATCTTTTCCCGGTCCACCGTAACATCATGCACATGGGATAAGGCATAATGTTAGCATAAATAAATGAGTTCCATGCACGGGCATAGCTGTTCATGCATGACGCAGGGAAAGTAGCATACTCATTTGTACCCCTCTTTAGTGTCCAATGAGTCGCGGGGACCCAAAGAGTAGCTATAATTAAATCCAAGTCAAAATCTTTCCCCGTCTTCGTCACCTAATCATCCGGACCCTCCTGTCTCTCGGGCTGGTTAATCACCCGACGATTAGCATCCACAGTATAATCCACCATCAATCCCCTAACCACAGAATACCCGTTTTTCTCCGCATTCACGTTCACGTAAAACTCGCGAACCACACTTTTGGGCACAACAACGGGTGCCTCACAAAAAACAACCCAACCCATCTCGAGAATCATCTCTAACAACTTACCATCTCTCCCTGATGGCAGAAAACCTCGCTCCTTGGCTATGGGCATCGAAAGCAGCCTCGTATACTCCGCCTCAGCCTCCGGAGTTGCAAACTTGGGCCTCACACCCCCAACGCTAGAAGAATCAGTAGTGCTGCTACTAACTTGGGTTCGTTGTCTCTTGGGTGCCATCGAAATTGAATAAGAGAGAAAAGAGAAGTGTATAAGAGAGATTTGTGTGTTTGAGAATTGAGAAGTGGTGGAGAAGATTTTGTATAAGTGTGTGTATATATAGGGCTAGAGATTATAATTAGTTTTAGAAAAGAAGTGGGATTTGATTGAGGGAATAATGGGGGTAATGGAATTGATTTGGAATAGAAATTATGGGAAATGGAAGAGGGAAAATTGGTTGCGATGTGATTTTGTATTGAACTCCCCGATTTTCTATTGTTTCTTTTTTTTTTGACTATAGGGATGCAGCAAGGCCGCCCCGCATGGCAGCGCGGGTGTGGCGTGTTAATGGAAAACCAGCGCGACAGCCCCGTATACCAGCGCGAGCATGCGCAGCTACTGGAAAATTAGTGCGGCCACCCCGCTTCTCAGCGCGGGCGTACAGTGCTTCTGTAGTTGACACTGAATTTTTTCCTTTTTCTATTTTTTTGTGTTTTCTTCTTATTTTTTTCTTCCTCTATCTACTAATGTACAAGAAACTTGGGTTGCCTCCCAAGAAGCGCTAGGTTTACGTCGCTAGCTTGATGTAGATACCCGAGATCAAGTGGACAATAAAACGGAACTAACCACCTAACGGTTTTTCGTATCCCCATAGTAATGCTTCAACCTCTGTCCATTCACCTTGAATGCTTGGCCTGGATTATTCTCAAAAATCTCCACCGCTCCATGTGGAAACACAGTTTTGACAACAAACGACCTTGACCACCTCGACTTTATTTTCCCAGGAAAAAGACGGAGATGAGAGTTAAACAAAAGAACTTGTTTCCACGGCACAAATGATTTGAGCACCAGACCCCTATCGTGCCACCTCTTGACTCTCTCTTTATACATCTTGTTGTTCTCATATACTTGAAGCTCAAACTCATCGAGTTCATTTAATTGAAGCATCATTTTCTTACCAGTTGCATCCATATTAAGGTTCAACTTCTTCAAAGCCCATTACGCTTTGTGCTCTAGCTCCACAGAAAAATGACATCCCTTACCATAAACCAACTGAAATGGAGACATGCCTAACGGAGTCTTGTATGCTGTTCGATACACCCACACAGCTTTATCCAGCTTCAAAGACCAATCCTTCCTTGATGGACATACAACTTTCTCTAGAATACGCTTGATCTCTCTGTTAGACACCTCAGCTTGACCATTAGTCTGAGGATGGTAGGCTGTCGCAATGCAATGATTCACATTATATCGCTGCATTATAGCAGTGAACTTGCAATTGCAGAAATGCGATCCCTCATCACTGATTATGACTCTTGGAGTTCCAAATCTTGTGAATATCTCCATATGAAGAAAATTAAGCACCAGTACCTTAGCATCATTCGTCGGCAAAGCCTTGACTTCCACCCATTTTGACACATAATCAACCGCCAACAAGATATACTGATTATTACAAGATGAGACAAATGGCCCCATGAAGTCAATTCCCCAAACATCAAAGACCTCAACCTCGAGAAGCACATTAAGAGGCATCTCATCCCTCTTGGACATATTACCAACACGCTGGAAGCGATCACAGTTCAAAACGAATCGATGCGCATCCTTAAACAATGTAGGCCAGAAGAATCCCGCTTGAAGGATACGAGCTGATGTCTTCTCTCCATCATAGTGGCCTCCATAAATAGTCGAATGACAGTCTCGCATGATACCCTCCATCTTGTTGTACGAAATACATCTCCTGGTGATTTGGTCAGCTCTTTTCCTAAACAGAAATTGCTCATCCCACATGTACCACTTCACCTCATGAAGAAACTTCTTCCTTTGAGTAGAAGACAAGTTTGGAGGCATAGTGTTGCTCACAAGGTAGTTCACAATGTCTGTGAACCATGGTTCTTCCTCTTGTACCCCAAACAACTACTCATCAGGAAAAGACTCATTAATCAATGTCTTATTCTGTGAATTTGCACTTGGATCTTCCAAACGAGATAGATGATCAACAACTTGATTCTCAGTACCTTTCCTATCCTTGATCTCCAACTCAAATTCCTCAAGTAAAAGAACCCATCAAATCAATCTAGGCTTCGATTCCTTCTTCGAGATGAGATAGAGAATTACAGTGTGATCAGTGAAAACTGTCACTTTCGTCCCAAGCAAATAAGATCAAAATTTCTCAAAACCGTAGACAATGGCTAAGAGTTCTTTCTCAGCCGTAGTATAGTTCAGTTGAGCACCATTGAGGGTATTACTAGTATTTTACACCACATGAAATATATTGTTCTTCCTTTGTCCAAGAACTGCTCCAACTGCATAGTCACTTGCATCGCACATCATCTCAAAAGGTTCATCCCAATCAGGTGCAGTTATGACAGATGTCGTGATTAAACTTTTCTTTAAGATCTCAAAAACATCTAGGCACTCGTCATCAAACTTGAAAGGAACATCTTTCTCTAGAAGATTGCACAAGGGTTTAGAGATTTTTGAGAAGTCCTTGATGAACCGCCTATAGAAACCCGCATGACCAAGAAAGCTGTGGACTCCCACCTTGGCTTTGTCCACCTCAAGACCTTTACTAGAGACCTTGTGCCCAAGAATAATGCCCTGTTGCACCATAAAATGACATTTCTCCCAGTTGAGAACCAGATTGGTCTCAACACACCTTTTAAGAACTACGCCAAGATTTTGCAAGCACTCGTCAAAAGAATCACCAAACACAGAGAAATCATCCATAAATACCTCCACATTCTGACCATTCATGTTAGAGAATATGGCCATCATACATCTCTGAAATGTGTCAGGTGCACCACACAAACCAAAAGAAACTCTTCTGAAGGCAAAAGTACCGAACGGACAAGTGAAAGTAGTCTTTTCCTGATCTTCTGAAGTGATACAAATCTGATTAACCCGAATACCCATCCAGAAGACAATAGTACTCATGCCCGTCCAACCTGTTAAACATCTGATCAATGAACGGAAGAGGGAAGTGATCTTTCCTTGTGGCTCTGTTCATCTTTCTGTAATCCATGCAAAATCTCCACCCCGTAACTGTTCGAGTAGGAATAAGCTCATTCTTCTCATTAGCAACCACTGTGATACCTCCTTTCTTCGGCACACACTGAATTGGGCTTACCCAAAAACTGTCAGAAATAGGATAGATGATCCCTTCATCTAGTCACTTGAGAATTTCCTTCTTCACAAACTCTTTCATTATCGGATTAAGCCTTCTTTGTTGCTCAACCATTGGCTTACTTCCTTCCTCTAGCAGAATTTTATGCATACAATAAGAAGGGCTAATTCCCTTGATATCTGCTATAGTCCATCCAATTGCCGATTTGGATTCTCTTAGAATCCTCAAGAGCTTTTCCTCATCACTACCTGAAAGGTCAGATGCAATAATAACAGGCAAAGTAGATGCATCACCTAAAAAAGTATACCTTAAGTGTTCAGATAATGGCTTAAGCTCAAGTGTAGAAGCTTCCTCAATAGAATGCTTAAGACGCCCCTCGACATTTTTCAGTTATGACATTCCAAGAGATTCAAAATGCATATCCAGCCTTTGCTTCCAAGGAGAAGCATTCAAATACTGCAACTGCTCATCACCTTCATTATCTTCACTATCTGAATTCGCCAACAAGGATTTCTCTAAGGCATCAGACCTTAGCATTTGATCAAGTTCTGAAGTAACCACAGAGTCGACCAACTCCACTTTTAAGCATTCCTCATTATTAGTAGGGAATTTCATGGCATTGAATATGTTGAAAGTCACATCCTGATCCAACACTCGCATAGTGAGCTCACCCTTTTGTACATCAATCAAGGGTCGGCTAGTAGCCAAGAATGATCTTCCCAAGATTATGGTCGGCTAGTAGCTCGTGGATATGTAATAGAGCGATCGGCCAATTACAAGGAAATATAAGTAGGCGTTGGATAAGGTAAATCCAACTTCTTGAAGATAGAAGAAGGCATCAGATTGATGCTGGCTCCCAAATCACATAAACACTTGTCGAACGACAAGTTTCCAATGGTGCAAGGAATAGTGAAGCTTCTAGGATCTTTAAGCTTCAGAGGCAACTTATGTTACAACACAGCACTGCATTCCTCTGTTAGAGAAACAGTCTCTAAGTCATCGAGCTTCACTTTTCGAGAGAGAATACCTTTCATAAACCTTGCATAACTGGGCATTTCTTCAAGAGCTTCAGCGAAAGGTATGTTGATATGAAGTTTCTTGAACACCTCCAGAAACTTCGCAAAGTGATTATCCAACTTTTACTTCTACAGCCTCTTAGGAAAAGGAGTGGAGGATAGATCTGTTTCTCCCCTGTATTACCCTCAGGAGGAGTGTGCTCCACGGTTTTCTTCCTTGGTTCCACTTCTTCTTCCTTCTGCACATCTTCTTCAGACACAACTTCATCTTCCGAAACTTGAGATTTTTCGGGGTTATCAACCTTCCCAGACCTCAATGTAATTGCCTTAACCTGCTCTTTTGCTTCCTTCTTTCCTGGAACTTCTGTGTCACTAGGGAGTGTACCAGGTTGATGATTCAGCAAGGCATTGGCAATCTGACCAATTTGATTTTCCAAGGTCTTAATAGAAACCGCTTGGCTCTTGCACATAAGCCTCAACTCCTCTAATTCAGATTCTTCATTCGATTGACTTGTACCTCCATGTAGTAACTGCTGAAGTTGGAGTTGTTGTCTTGGAGCATATTGCGGTTGTTGAAAACCAGAGGGTTGTACTGCTTTGCTGGATACTGGTGATAAGGCTGTTGAACCGCATTCTGAGTGTTGCTCCAGCTAAAGTTAGGATGATTATGGTTGTTGGGATGATAGGTGGCTGGAACTGGATGTTATGACCTCTGAAAGTTGCTCACGAACTGAGCTGATTCACTAGAAATAGCACATTGCTCCATCTCATATGCACCAGCACAAAGCTCACAGACACTAGTGATCTGATTAACTCCATAATTATCCAAAGATTCCACCTTCATTATCAAAGCCTTAAGTTGAGCAGCTATAGCAGTAGCTACATCTACCTCCATAATTCCTGCTAATTTTCCTTGATTTAGTCTCTGAGAAGGGTTCTGGTATTTATTAGCAGCCATCAGTTCAATCAATTCGTAAGCTTCATCATTGCTCTTAGCCCATTAGGCTCCACCTGATGCTGCATCGAGCATGGGTCTAGACTGTGTTCCCAAACCATTATAAAAGCAGTTAATGATCATCCAGTCAGGCATCCCATGATGAGGGCACTTTATAAGCATCTCCTTATAAGAATCCCAAGCTTCACACAAAGATTCTCCTGATTGCTGCACAAATTGAGTAAGAGCATTCCTGATTGCAGCAGTCCTCGCCATAGGAAAGAACTTAGTAAGAAACTTTTGAGCAAGATCTTCACATTTAGTGATAGAACCTGGTGGTAGAGAATGCAACCAGCACTTAGCTTTATCCCTCAAAGAGAATGGGAAAAGCCTTAGCTCTATAGCATTTTCAGACATATTGTTAAATTTGAAGGTGTCACAGATCTCGATGAAATCTCTAATATGCATGTTGGGATCTTCCGTTGGAGAACCCCCAAACTAGACTGAGTTCTGTACCATCTAAATTGTGCTAGCCTTGATTTTAAAAGTGTTAGCCCCGATGGCTAGTCTGACAATACTAGACTGAATATCATTGATCTTTCGCTGAAAATAGTCCATCAAAGCCTCTGTATTCATTTCTGGTTCACCCATTACAATAAGAGCTTCTTCTGCAACTTTCTCCTCCTCAACAAGAACTTCTTCCTCTACTACAACTTCCTCCTCTACTTTATCCAGTGTTCTCTTGCGAGATCGAGAACGTGTTAGAATACACGCTCCCTAGAGCACCTGAAAAAGCAACAAACAAAAAGTAAGTAAAATATCTGAGTCACTGAACTTTAACGACCACTGATGTCAAGCACATAACCTAAAAATAACCACTAGTCCCCGACAGCGGTGCCAAAAACTTGTTAGGACGAAAACACGCGCTAATATTACACACAATTATACGCGTTCGCAAGTAATATAGAATTATTTCTAGTTCATTCCCACAGAGACTCTTTTAGGTTGAATTTTAATCAATGTACTTATGCAATAATGAAATGGTTATTATTCAATGCTAAAATGATAACAAGTTGAGAGTATTTATAACTACGATTAACTAAGAGATTATACTAATTAATATTACTAAGAGAATTAAGGTTGATTTACTTATATGACACAAACATGAGATTCTAACTTCATTAAATACTTCATTCAATAGCCTTTTTGTTCTTAACCTTAGCATGCAATGGTGATGATACTGATCAGATAACATGAAACTAGTAAACGCCAACTTTCGTTGTACGAATACCCTACTACCAGACATCCACAAAAGAGAGAGAAGCCGAATAGACACCAATTATATTGAGACCCTATATGTCTATTGTAACACCCCCAGATCCGGGGTCAGGGATCCGGGTCGTCACGGTCTTTCTTTCCACAATATCACTTAACTTAATTAATAATAAATAACCTCATGCTGTGACCCCACACTAACACACACCACAACCCGTTATAGTCTCAGAGATGAAATTGAAATAAGTACAAGTCCTTGAATCCACAATTTAAAAGTTATTACAACCCAAAATGATTACTTGATAAGTTTACAGTTAATTGCCATTATCTGCCTCAAGTTATAATTGTACAATATTTGATTCCCAAAAGTAGAATGCCTGATCTACCAATAGATCTACCTCTACAGCTATAGCAGCTACAACATCAACGGGAAGACGCAGGACGCTTCCCACGCGCTTGCGCTGGGTCTGCTTGAGTCTGGCCATCTTTCCTAACTGTTGTTGTGTGATGAAGAAATGAAGCAAGAGTGAGCATTACAGCTCGCAAGATAATATATAGTGAAAACAATAATGCAAGTATCTAAATGGATAACTTACTAGAATCCTTTATCAAGTGTAAGGTAATTACTTACTGGATATAAGCTTAAAGGAAGATGAAGTTACCAATTACTTCACTATACTTATACCATTTTTAGAAATCTACTTGAACTACCACTGTTCAAAGTATAATAAGTTTCAAAAGTTCGTCCCATAGACGAGACCAGAAGTTAAGACTTGAATAGATTCAATCATTAAAATATTTTTAAAGGAAATGAAGTAACGAGATACTTCATTCAATGGAAACACCATTATAACTGTTTGACCCTTGTCAATACTGCGGCAATCATCCAGTCGTAGCCTTTCGATCGAAATGCTCCGGGTAGTGTTGCAGAAATATCCAACTGGATGATGAACTCATTACGGGAGTTTGTCGCACCAGGAAGACCACTTACGATGATCAGTCGCAGTAGTGCAACCCCGCCATTTTCTACATGTAGAGGAGAACCTGTCGGATTTACTTGTCAACCGAACACTGGACTCCTAAGGAATGGACCGTCTTAGCGGAACTTCCAGGCCATTTGGGCCAATATAATAAGGCTGGGCCGGCGCCACTCGACCACTTACGCCACTCCTAGTTCAGATGAAATCCATGACTCTGAAACATAAAGCTCGTTCCCACTTTCCCCAAGTAGAAACTTGTTGATACACGGCTCCACCAAGAAGTCGTATCTAGTTGGAAAGGAAAACTCACTGATATTTCCCAGGCGATGCCTGTTAATGGATTAACTTGTTCCAAGAATTTTACTTCCCGAGTGTTGGGTAAGTAATCAAAAATTCTTTTATCAGAATAGCAACCTTGTTGCGAATATAAAATACACCAAAGAGCCGGATCCCTCAGGTTTTGAGCGAGTATTTAAATCCCCTTCGAAAGGAGGATCTTAAATATAAAAATGAGATTTGGGATCCGCCCTAACCTTTAAAATCGTTTTGAAGACTCGAAAATATTTTTAAGAATGTTTGGAGTGATGCTGATTTAATAAAATAAATCAGTCCCAATATATTAGAAAATATCTGAATATTATTATTTAAATAATATTCCCATAAAGAATAATCTTTATAAAAGTAATTGAAGTAGAAGTTTTAAAACTTATACTTGAAATGAATATTAAATAACCAAAGATATACTTATACGAAAGTACTATCTTTATTTGAATAATCAAAAGTAAGTTTGATTATCGACACATTATTCTTTAATAAAATAAAGAATAATAATTAGTAAATAATCGGAGTCATAAGTCCTCGAATGAATATTCAAATAATAATATTCATTAAATAAAATAAACGAAGTCATATGTCCTCGAATGAATATTCAAAATAATATTCATTAATAAAATAGACGGAGTCATAAGTTCTCGAATGAATATTCAAATAATAATATTCATTAAATAAAATAAACGGAATCATATGTCCTCGAATGAATATTCAAAATAATATTCATTAATAAAATAAAGTTATCGAATAAACCTTATTCGATTCATAGTTTTGAAAACTATATCTATCTATATATATAAATATATAAATATATATATATATATATATATATATATATATATATATATAATATACTCGGGAACATCGACTCCCGGTTTTAGAAAATGTTCACCTTTGGGTCCCCTATACTAAGGGTATACGCAATTACTGCTTATCTCTAGCATAGGTATTGTGCAACTAATAAGCATTTGAATCAACAGATATATATCAAGATTACGAAACAGACATGCATATATACACCATATCAGCATGCTTCAATATATTGCAAAATTTGCTAATTAACCATCATGCATCTATCACAAGATAATGCATATACATATGTATACATCACAACAACAGTATAACGGGTAGAAAACTTGCCTGAGCGACTGGGGGTGATAAATGGCTTGGGACGAGTCTGGTAACCTATAAACAACATATAAGTTGGAATTAAACCAAAGTCGCTTATAAATCTATACTTTAACCAATTAGACCCTAACGTTCGCTTTGCGCTTAACGATTCACTTAAGTCGCTCGAGTACTCTCGGCTCCACCATTTTTAATAAATTAACCATTAAGGGTTTTAAGGCGATTCTTTCGCGAGTGCCTTACCAACTGCCTAATACACTTTACATAAATGATTCATACTCCAATTAGTCCTTTAAGGTCTTTAACCTATGTTTCAAAGTAAGGCGAGGGGTAATGGTTCGTTCGCGAAACGCCGTTACTTAAAATGGTCGTTTTTCCTAAAACCGTATATCGGATTCAAACGATCCACATATCAAAACGAAGCTCATAACATGAAATATCTAATCATGGCAATGGTCAAAACCTAACAGTGAGTTCTCGGGTCCTGATGTTAAGAACAAAAATAGTCTATAGTAAATCGGACATTACGACAGCTATGTTTACGCGATTACCAATTTTTATTCTACTCCAAATCAACCACAAACCAACCACAATTCAACCATACAATCAAACTCCATCCATACCTCACTACAACAGCCCCAACACCTCAAGTTTTTCCAATTTATATTAATCTCAAACATGAACTAAAACTATTCTTAAGTTCTTTAACTAATAGCCAAGATTTATAACTCCAAAAACATCACAAAACCAACTAATCTCTACATACACAACAATCAAGCCTCTTATGAACTATAATACTCATATTAAGATCTTAACATTCAATAACAAAGCTAGGTTAAGAGATTATACCTTCCTTGTGAGTGGGAGTAACTAATTACCTTGGAATCACCCTTGAAAGTCCTTACCCAAGCTTAATCTAAACAAAAACTCAAGAACAAAATTTTAAGTTCTTGAAAAAAACTATTCACCCTCTTCTTCCATGAATTTTAGGAAGAGATTGTGAAGGAATTTGAAGCTCAAACTTATAGGATAGCTATATCTATGCATAAGGAGTATTAGATAATTACCTCACTAATTAACAAGGCTTGGATCTTGGATTTTGGATTTTTCTTCTTGAAAAAAAGAGAAAGGCCGAGAGCTTTCTTGAATAAAATGAAGTCAACTTTGTGTTTTTGTGATTTTGTGATTTGTTTTGCTTGGTTGCTTGCTTTTGTTTTGATTTATTACTTTTAACCATGGTGAATTTTGTGTGGTTCACAATCAACCAACGACACCCTTCTCTTTGGTCATTCTTAGGTCATCATGTTATGTCATCCTCCCACACTTGTCCTCTTCTTGTTGGTTTGATGACATCATCCTCACTAACCTCTTTGATTAGCTTCTAATTACTTGGCTAATGACCGCTGATCTGTTATACGGTTCGCTTAACTTTCGTTTTCGTTTATCGTTTGAGGGATCATACTCGGGATCTTATTACTTGGGTTTCCTTAACCTTTCTCAATACATTATATTCCTTTTATGATCCTCTCTTATAATCCTTGAATTTAAATCCTTTTTATCCTGTTACCTTATACTCAATTCTTTCGGTATCTGGTGGATTTTCGGAAAAAATCAAAGTGTTTGAATTTGGATTCTGACGATCTTTACATACACTTATATATCATATAGAGTGCTAATAAGATCTCAGAATAACAATAAAAGAACCCCTACATAGTGTGGCATGAAAATTTTTCTTATTCAGCAATATCAGCAAAAACACTATTCATAAGGGTTACAAAAAAGTTCAAAATTTTGGGGTTATTACAGTCTCCCCTCCTTAAAAGGATTCCGTCCCGGAATCAAATAAAAAACAAATGGGGGTACTTTTCTAGCATTGCGCTCTCTAGTTCCCAAGTTGATTCTTCCATATTATGATTCTGCCATAGCACTCTGACTAGCTTGATTACTTTATTCCGAAGCACCTGCTCCTTCTTATCCATAATCTTTACTGGTCTTTCCACGTAAGTCAGATCTGGTTGCATATCCACCTACTCGTACTCCACAATGTGCCTGGCATCCCGATGATACTTCCTTAGCATTGACACATGGAACACATTATGAACTTGTTGTAGATTCGGGGGTAAGGCTAGCTCGTAAGCCAACTTCCCAATCCGTCTTAGTATCTCAAAAGGTCCAATGTATCTTGGGCTTAGTTTCCCTTTCTTTCCGAACCTCATTAATCCCTTCCAAGGGGATACTTTTAGTAGTACTAAGTCCCCTACTTCATACTTCTTGTCCTTTCGGGCTAGGTCTGCATATTTCTTCTATCTATCTTGGGCTGCTACCAGCCGTCCTCTGATAAGATCCACTATGCCTTTGGTCCTTTAGACCACTTCGGGTCCGAGCATCTTCCGCTCTCCTACTTCATCCCAGTATAAGGGAGATCGACACCTTTTTCCGTACAGGGCCTCATAAGGCGGCATTCCGATGCTAGCATGAAAGCTATTGTTATAAGAAAACTCGATCAACGACAAGTGATCATCCCAACTTCCTTTAAAGTCTATTGCGCAGACTCTCAACATATCTGTTAGGAATATGTGTATTAGTTTGATGATAAGTTCAGCAAAACACTTAAGTAGAAATCTAGTGTTTGTAGCCTCAACGGATAAGACCATCTTGTCTATCCGTTGAAGGAGTAGCCTTACTTAGCAATAAGTTTGGTATTGTAGCACATCTCACTTTCTGATTTCAAGCTGTAATTCTTAGATGTTGTTAGGAGATAATCGGTCATGTTGACTGCTAATGGATGTACAAATAGGAGGGCTAATTGTAAATATTTCATGCCTTGTAATTTTGTATAAGTGAAGAAGTGTCAACGGATGTTGAAGACCTTCAACGGATAAGAAACTAAGCTTCAACGGATGTCTCTAATGCTTCAACGGATAATATCCATCAACGGATAAGTGTTTCAACGGATAAAGCTTCAACTGCTAGAGCATCAATGGATAAAGTCATCAGCGGATGAAAGCTTCAACGGATGCTCAGTCTCATAGCAGTTGATAGTGACAGTTAACAAAGCTGACAGAGGCACATGGATTGACAGAGATGTGGTAGCCTATTTCAGGAATAGCAGAAAAAGCAGCCGTTTTTAGTTTGGTTCATAATGGAAAGTCAACAGATAATTCCATATTACACTGGATAAAAATGGAACAGAAACAAGTGGAGAACTATTGTCTTATTGTACTTTATCTTTGTCTTCACTTGTAAACTTGGTGTTATATAAACCAAGTAGTAGCTAGTAATTAGGTGTGAATTTTCCCTGAGCTGTTTAGAAATATCAAGAGAGAAAATCATCTAGTTTGTACTAGGAAGCAGCTGTGATTTAATTTTGAATCACAGATTTTCTGAAATAACACATCTCTGGTGGAACAACAAATCCACCAGAAAAGTTTTTAAGTTCTTTGTGTTCATTACATTTGTGTTTAAATATATATCTGTCTGCATCAGCTCTAAGCAATTCACACACATTTGATCACTCAAACACTTAGTCTTACAAATTGCTCAAAACTTGAAAAAGTTTTGAGATTTACATTCAACCCCCCCCTTCTGTAAATCTCATTGTTAGTCAACTGGGAATAACAATTGGTATCAGAGCAAGCTCTTAACATACAAAGAGTTTAAAGACCTATTCTGCTAACATCATGAGTAAGAAGGATATTGGTGTAAAGATTCCAATCCTGGAAAGAGATAACTATCATCACTGGAAGGTGAAGATGCATTTACATCTTCTCTCTCAAGATGAAAGCTACATCAACTGCATTGAGAATGGTCCTCACATCCCACACAAGGTGGCCACAGCTGCTACTGCTACAGTTGTTGTTGTACAGTCTATTCCCAAGCCAAAGGCAGAATGGACTGTTGAAGATATTGAAGAGGTCCACAAGGACAAGAAAGCCATGAACATTTTGTTTAATGGCCTGGATCAAGATATATTTGACAATGTCATCAATAGCCAAACTGCTAAGGAAATTTGGGATACTGTGCAGCTTTTCTGTGAAGGCACTGAGCAAGTTAGAGAAAACAAAATGCAGCTTCTCATTCAACAATATGAATATTTCCACTTTGAAGAAGGAGAATCATTGAATGATACATTCAACAGATTTCAGAAACTATTGAATGGATTAAAGCTGTATGGGAGAGTGTACCAAGTCAAGGACTCCAATCTAAAATTTCTAAGGTCTCTACCAAAGGAATGGAAGCCTATGACTGTTTCTCTAAGAAATTCTCAAGATTATAAGGACTTCACACTTGAAAGATTATATGGAATTTTGAAGACTTATGAACTTGAGATGGAGCAAGATGAGCTGTTGGAAAAGGGAAAGAGAAAAGGAGGATCAGTTGCACTTGTAGCTGACAGTGAAAAAGTTGAAGCCAGAAATGAGGAAAAGACAATGCCAAGTCTCAAAATTGGCACAAGCAAATCAGAATCAAGCAAGGGTAAAGAGCAAGTTGCTGAGGATGAAGACAATTCCAGTCAGGATGAATCTGATGATATTGATGAACATCTGGCCTTTCTGTCCAGGAGGTTTGCAAAGATGAAGTTCAGGAAAAACACAAAGTTCACTAAGCCAAACAAAAACATGGTGGACAAATCAAAGTTCAAATGTTACAACTGTGGCATTAGTGGACACTTTGCAAGTGAGTGTAGGAAGCCAAATTCTGAGAAAAAGAAATTTGAGCAAGTTAATTACAAAAGGAAGTATTTTGATTTGCTCAAACAAAAGGAAAGAGCTTTTCTCACTCAAGATGATTGGGCAGCATATGGGGTAAATGAAGATGATGATGTGGAATATGTCAACCTAGCCCTGATGGCTAATTCTGATGAAAATGAAACTAGTTCATCAAACAACCAGGTAATTACTACTGATCTCTCTCAGCTTTCTAAACATGAATGCAATGAAGCCATAAATGATATGTCCAATGAATTATATCATTTGCGTGTTTCTCTTAAATCACTAGCTAAAGAAAACACTAGGATCAAAGAAAATAATATGTTTTTAAGTGATAGGAATGCTGTGTTAGAGAGTCAGGTAATTGAGCTTGAAAAGATTAAACTTAAATGCTTGACTGTCGAGAGTGAACTAGAAGAAGCTGTTAAGAAAGTAGAAATTCTTTCTAAACAGTTAGAAAGTGAGCAAGAGGTAATCAAGGCCTGGAAAACATCTAGGGATGTTGGTGTTCAAATTGCCAAGGTTCAGGGAATTGAATCATTCTGTGAGGATGCCTGGAAGAAAAACAAAAAGAAGTTAGAATTAATTGATGGATTGTCAACGGATGTGGAATCAACGGATGATAAAAGTTATCCGTTGAAGGAAGAAAAGGAGCATCCGTTGAAGGCTCATCAATTAAAACAGGCAAGTTCTTTTAAAAATAAAAAGAATGATTCAACTCTCAAGAACTTTGTCAAAGAAGGAGCTAGCACATCCAGAGATGTCAGTAAGGTGAATATAGGACACATGACTTTAGATCAGTTGAAAGATAGGCTTAAGTTGGTTGAGGATAAGAAGGAAACTAAAAGAAAATCTAAAAGAAATGGGAAGGTAGGGATTAATAAACATAACAATTACACACCTGATAGGTATGCTCCTAGAAAAAGCTGTGTATATTGTAAAAGTGTTAATCACCTATCTGATAATGGCAAATCTGTTAAAAATGCTCCCATGCCTTCAAATCCCTCCATGCCTAACATGTCTATGTCACCTCTGCATGCTATGCCTGTTATGTCTCACCAGAATCCCCATGCACATTTTGCAAACATGCCATACATTAACAATCCTTACTTTACTGCATTTAGTATGCCTCAAATGCCATACAATATGCCTATATGGAATAACATGTTTGCACAACCTATGCCTTATCAAATTCAATCAAATGTGTTAAATGATTCTGTGACTAACCCTACACTTCAACCAACCACATCTGAGACCAAGGTTGACCCAAAGTTACCTAAGTCAAAAGATGCAGGAGGAATGAAGTCTAGGAAAAAGACTAACAAGGCTGGACCCAAGGAAACTTGGGTACCAAAATCAACTTGATTGATTTTGTTGTGTGCAGGGACAAAGAAGGAATCTATGGTACTTGGACAGTGGTTGTTCAAGACACATGACAGGAGATTTCACCCTGCTCACAGAATTTAAGGAGAGAGCTGGCCCTAGCATAACCTTTGGAGATGACAGCAAAGGATTCACTATGGGATATGGCTTGATTTCAAAAGAAAATGTCATCAGTGATGAAGTTGCATTGGTTGATGGTCTCAAACACAATTTATTGAGCATCAGTCAACTATGTGACAGAGGGAATACTGTTTCCTTCAATTCTGAAGCCTGTATTGTCACAAGTAAAAAGGACAATAAAGTGGTTCTAACTGGAGTTAGAAAAGGAAATGTGTACTTAGCTGATTTCAACTCTACAGATACAGAATCCATTACTTATCTTCTCAGCAAAGCAAGTCCAGTTGAAAGTTGGCTATGGCACAAGAAGCTGTCCCATTTGAATTTCAAGACAATGAATGATCTAGTCAAAAAGGACTTAGTTAGAGGAATGCCTCTAGTGGAATTCACAAGGGATGGACTGTGTGATGCTTGTCAGAAAGGAAAGCAAAAGAAAGTATCATTCAGTAAGAAGCTTGAATCTGCAATTGATGAACCACTGCAACTTCTACACATGGATCTTTTTGGACCAGTCAATGTATTGTCAATTTCAAGGAAAAGATACTGCCTAGTGATTGTAGATGATTTCTCAAAGTTTTCATGGGTTTATTTTCTTGGATCAAAGGATGAAGCTAGTGAAATCATCATCAATCATATCAAGCAAGTGAACAATCATCCTGATTTCAAAGTAAGGAATATTAGGAGTGACAATGGAACTGAGTTCAAGAATTCAACCATGAAGATGCTCTATGGAGTAAATGGGATCATGCATGAGTTCTCAGCTCCAAGAACTCCACAACAAAATGGTGTGGTGGAAAGGAAGAACAGATCACTAATTGAAGCTGCAAGGACAATGCTTGAGGAGTCAAAGCTCCCAACTTATTTTTGGGCTGAGGCTGTTAACTGTGCATGTTACACTCAGAATATTTCTCTAATCAATCAAGCAAAATGCATGACTTCCTATCAATTATTCAAGAGAAGAAAACCAACTTTAAACTTTCTACATGTCTTTGGTTGCAAATGTTACATCTTAAGGAATCAATCTGATCACAAAGGAAAGTTTGATGCAAAGGCTGATGAAGGAATATTTGTTGGTTATTCTGCTGGAAAATCATATAGGGTCTACAATCTAAGAACCAACATTGTCATGGAATCTGTACATGTTGTGTTTGATGATAAAAAGATTGATGGACTAACCGATGAGGGACATCATGAAGGACTCAAATTTGACAATATTGAGATATATTGTGATGATAGTGAAGATGAAAATGATGAAGAAGGCATCTCAAGAAGAAACCAGAGTCTGCCTTTGGATAATGCACAGAATGCTGCATCCGTTGAAAGTCAAAATTCAGCTTCCGTTGAAAGAAGCAATGCAGCATCCGTTGAAAGACAAAGTGCATCATCCGTTGAAGTTCATAACAAAGCATCTATTGATCACAGTCTGTCAACGGATAATCACTTCACCTCATCAGTTGATAGAACTCCCAATTCCTTTCAAAGGATCAGCAACTCAGGGGGAGTTTTAACAAATCAACATTCTATCTCACATCATGACAATACTGAGGCAACCTCATCAAGGGCTAATCTACCACCTCAAAGGAAATGGACCAAGAATCACCCTTTTGAACTGATCATTGGTGATGCTACATCTAAAGTACAAACTAGAAGGGCTACTCAAGATGAATGTCTGTATAGTAGCTTTCTATCACAGGAGGAACCTAAGCGAGTGGAAGAAGCTCTTTTGGATCCAGATTGGATTTTAGCTATGCAAGAGGAGCTAAACCAATTTGAGAGGAACAAAGTGTGGAAGCTGGTACCCAAGCCAAAGAACAAGAGTTCTATTGACACAAAATGGGTATTCAGAAATAAGATAGATGAAAATGGCATTGTCATAAGGAATAAAGCCAGATTGGTTGCCAAAGGCTATTCTCAACAAGAGGGAATAGATTTTGATGAAACATTTGCTCCAGTTGCAAGACTTGAAGCCATCAGAATCTTTCTAGCCTATGCAGCTAATGCCAATTTCAAAGTCTATCAGATGGATGTCAAGAGTGCATTTCTAAATGGGGAATTGGAGGAAGAAGTTTATGTAAGCCAACCTCCAGGTTTTGAAGATCCAAATTTTCCAAACCATGTGTATTATCTGTTGAAAGCACTCTATGGACTAAAGCAAGCACCTAGAGCCTGGTATGAGACTTTATCAAAGTTCCTTCTAGATAATCACTTCACAAGAGGTACTGTTGACAAAACTCTCTTCTTTAGAAATGTTAATGGCTCTAAGATACTTGTACAAATTTATGTAGATGATATTATATTTGGATGTACAGATGATAAACTTTGTAAAAAGTTTGCTAAATTAATGCAAAGTAAATATGAAATGAGCATGATGGGAGAGCTAACTTACTTTCTTGGTTTACAAGTTAAACAAGTTAGTGGTGGAATTTTCATTAGTCAAACTAAATATATTTATGATCTTTTAAAGAAGTTTGACTTAATGGATTGTTCACCTGCAAAAACTCCCATGGCCACTGCCACCAAGCTTGAATTAAACAAGGCTGAAAAGTCTGTGGATATTACAAGTTATAGAGACACGGTTGGCTCACTTTTATATTTAACTGCCAGTAGACCTGATATTATGTTTTCTACATGTCTCTGTGCTAGATTTCAAGCTGACCCTAAAGAATCTCACTTAGTGGCTATTAAAAGAATTTTTAGATATCTCAAGGGGACTCAAAATCTAGGAATTTGGTACCCTAGAGAGTCTGGTTTTGATCTAATTGGCTACTCAGATGCAGATTATGTAGGTTGCAAAATAGACAGGAAAAGCACAACAGGCACCTGTCAATTTCTAGGAAACAAGCTTGTATCATGGTTCAGCAAGAAGCAGAATTCTGTTTCCACGTCAACAGCTGAAGCTGAATACATTGCAGCTAGTAGTTGCTGTGCACAAATACTGTGGATGAGGAACCAGTTATTTGACTATGGTATAACTGTTGACAAAATTCCAATATTTTGTGACAACACAAGCACCATTGCCATTACTGAAAATCCAGTGCAACACTCAAGAACCAAACACATTGATATCAAGTACCACTTCATTAGGGAACATGTGATGAAAGGTACAGTGGAACTTCATTTTGTTCCAAGTGAAAAGCAGATTGCAGACATATTTACCAAGCCACTTGATGAATCAACATTCATAAGATTAGTAAGTGATTTAGGTATGCTTAACTATTCATAATCTATGTCATCTATGTAATCTGTCTCGTAGCCTGAAATGAATTTGCTGCAAGAACAAAGTTGGCTTTAATCAAGACTTATCCTATCAACGGATATTCCCTATCCGTTGAAAGCCAAAATTGTTCTATCAACGGATATTCATTATCCGTTGAAAGACAAATACATTTCTGGTAATTTTATCCTTCAACGGATAAAATAGGGTTGTTCATCAACGGATAACTATTTACCTTATCCGTTGATGTGTCACGACAGTGAGTCACAGCCGTTGATTCTTTTACTCAACCGTTGATACAGATATACAGTGTTGTATGTATTTGTATTTACGGTAGTTTTCAGAATTTCTACAGTTTCATTTATTCATGAACGGCTTTCACTTACTTAAAAGTATCATTTAATTATTTTACTTGTGTTTTAATTCAAGAAAGTATAAAAGCCCAATTGAATTCTTATTTTCACTTTACGCTTTCTTGCAATTATCATTCTCTTCTTGCAATTATCATTCTCTTTCTCTCTCAATTCTCAAGTTCTTCTCTGCAACCTCTACTCACAACAATGGCACCAGTAGTCAAAATTATGTCTCAAACAGGATTTGTTTATGAAAAGAATAATTTCATAGTCTTGGTTGAAAAGAAGGAAGCCCATTCTGATTATCACAAGATGATGGACTTCATCAAGAACTGCAAACTGAGCTATGCAATGCTGGAAGCCCCAACCATCTACTGTGAAGTGATTGAGGAGATTTGGACAACTGCAGAGTTCAACTCCACAGATATGACTATTGCCTTCTCTCTCAAAGGTAAGGACTATTGCATTAATTGTGATGATTTACAATCTTGCTTTAAGTTGCCTGAGAATAATGCCATGACACCACACACTGATAAAGATGTCTCTGCTATGCTAGATTCCATAGGCTATGCTTTTGATTCTGCTAGTTTAGGTAGTATTAGAAGGAAAGGCCTTAGGAAAGAATGGAGTTTTCTTGGAGATGCCTTTATTAAGGTTTTCTCTGGGAAGATTAGCAATTTTGATGCTATCACTTCATCTCTTGTTAATATGCTCTATATGCTAGTTTCTGATAGGTACTTTAATTTTAGCAACTGTGTTATGCTAGAATTAGGTTCCAGATTAGGTAACAAAGCTAATAGACCACATAACATCTACTTTGCTAGATTCTTTATGTTATTGGCTAACCATGTTGCTGAAGGTTTGGTTATATCCAATGAGAATAATAAACTCAAATGCTGGGCACAAGAGAAAAGAGTCCTTGCAGACCTTTTGAGAATGAACCTCAACAGCCAGGTGCCATTGGTATACTTGCCAATCATGAATGCACCACATGTAAGTGAGGTAAATGTTTCTATAACTCCTACTATTTCCAACCCCAATGTTTCTTTGCCTTCTAGTATGGCTATGGAACCTATGTCATTGTCCAAATAGGCTCCTACCAAAGCCACCAAATCTAAAATCTCCAAAGTCAAGTCAAAGAAACCTACCTCTGTTGTTTCTCAAAAGACAACAGTTGTAACAACTACCATAACCTGAAGGGAGTGAACAGGGTGTGAGTGGTGAGGGGAAGGGTGAACATCAAAAAGCCCCCCAGGATAAGGTGGGAGAGGTGAGTGGTACCCAATCCAGCCAAGCCACAGTCTCTCAAAAGACTGTAGTGGTTCAAAAGGAGTCCAGCACATCCCTAGTTGCATCCTCCCAAAAGGATGTAACTATTGAAAATAGTCCCCAACCAGGGACACAGAACAAAAGAGGGAGGGACACTGAAACTACACATTCACGAATTCAAGCCTTTTCAAGGAAGAAGAAGGCCAAAACCCTAGTTTCCACACAAGGGACACACACAGCACAGATACACCCACCAGTATCTGTGCCTTCTCAAATTCAGCTTGATGTGATTCCAGCAAATGTGGAATCACAGCCCCATTCTCTCAATATAGAAACACATCATTCCTCAAACTCTCCAACACCCTCTCTGGATGTGGATATGATATTCACATCAATTCCTGATTCTCCCTCATTAAAACTCAGGGAGGAGCCCCACTCAAAACCTGGTGATCATCGTCTTTTAGATGATTTGTTGGATCATCAGCTAATTCTTTCAGATGTAGTTGCAGAATCTGTGTCACCACACTTAAAATCAATCTACACAGATTCAACAATTATATCACTTTCTATCTCTACATCATTTCCTTCTTCAACGGATATCTCTCATCCGTTGACAAGTGGTTGTTCTTCAACGGATAAGCTTAACAGCAGTTATCCGTTGATACCATCAGTTTCTACTTCAACGGATACTCCCTATCCGTTGATGGCCTCTACACACTTAACATAAAAAAATCCAACTGTAGAGGACATGGCAACTGTACAATCACTTTTAGGCTTGAGGGAAGGGAGTGATTTTTTGAGTGAGAGGCTAGGTTGCTCCCAGGCAAAAGGAGAGGTTGAGCGTCACCAAATGCCTGCTATTTCTTCCAGCATGGCAAAAGTAAGTGAGAGGAGTGCCACCTTAGAAGGTGAAGGTGAGGGTGTGAGGGTGTGTGTGAGCCAGGGGGAGCCCCTGATGCAAGAAAAGAGAGAAATTGAGAGAAAGGCAGGTACAGAAGCTATAAGGGTGGATCCAGCTATTGCTAGTGAGTTAATGAAAGTGGATGATGCAGATAAGGAAAGATAATTTCAGCAACACTACAAAGCTGTCATTGATAACATTTCCTTGGATGCTGACACTTTTACTCACCCTGTTTCAGCCTATCAATTATTGGCTGCACAGGGCAATGTGGAGGCAGAACATACACTACACATTGTACACACTTCAGAATCTCTTCTCAGAGACAAAGCTGCTGTCAACAGGCTGCCTTCTCAAGCTGGTGAGCCATCTGAAGAATTTGGAGTAAATTCTAATGATGATGACTCTAATTCCTTGAATGAGAGCATGAACTTAGGGGGAGTAGCAGGCCCAAGTTCTGTTCCTAATCTTCTTGCATGGGCATGGGCAAAACCATTAACACCAGGAGAGTTTGGTGTCACTTTGGTCAAACAAGTCATGACAATTCAGCAGGCCATTCAGGAGACTCAGGATGCTGGTACCAAGGCAATTCTTCAAGCTCATCTGGAATCTCTGCATCTCTTGCAGTTGCAGCATTACCAGCAAAATCTAAGTGTGGATGAGCTCAAGCTGGACATTGCTGATCTGAAATCCTACAATGCTGAGAAATTGGATTCAGTTATACCCTATGGTACTATGCAAGATTTGTTGGGGAGACTAAGGAAGGCCTCTGATGCTGACAAGAGGCTGGCCAGATTGGAAGATAGGGTTCAAATCATTGAAGACTCTATGGTCACCATTCTTCAGAATCAACAAACTCAAACAAATCTACTCATGCAGCTGGCACAAGCACAAGGCTTGACCCCTACCCTTAATGATAACAAAAAGGGGGAGAATAAAGAGGAAGGGGAAGGAGAGCCATCTACAACAGTTCAGATTTCTCAAGTGCTAGTTCCTGTCATCACAACTTCTCCGCCAATTCAAGTCAAAGGAAAGCTAGATGGAATTGATCTAATCCAGATAGCAGCAGCTGAATTGCAAGTCAAAGAGCAAAGGAAGAAGATTGATGAAAAGATGCAACTAATATTTGGTTCTACAACTTCTCAATCACAATCTGTGAAGCATAGCATAAAAGTGGAATCAATTATTATGGAACTCAAGCCAGTAGGGAGGCATAAGGATGGAGAATCTTCTTCCAAAGATCTGCAACCTATGGTTCTCAAGCCCAACAACAGATCCAATAAGGACTCTACAAAGAATCCTCTAAAAGAGGTGGATTTTCCTCTTCCAAAAGCTGATGAGGACAAGCTTTTAGGTAGAAGTATTGCATATCTCAAAGAGACCATGGATGAGGCTGTAAGGAGAAACATGGCTATTATCTTCAGAGAGGGAAAGAGCATATGTGTGATGCAAGGACATCCCAAATTATCAATAGCCAAGAGGGAATAAACCAAAAGGTTGAAGGAAGAAGCCAAACAGCTAAAGGCTGACAAAAGAGCACAAACAAAGCTTGAAAAATAGCTAAAGTCAAGTCAGGCTGAAGAACAGAAAGAAATTGAAGACAAAGGTGAAGATGAAGCTATGGGGGACATGGTTGGTACTGAGATGGAGGAAAGAAGTAAGGAAGAATGGCAGAAAGGGAAAAGAAAGAAGGTCAATGCAAAGAGAAAGAAGGTAGATAAGACTGAAGAAACCCAATCAATATCCAAACCACTACCCTCTATTCCTGAACCCATTGTACCTGACCCCTTCATGAACATTCATGATGAAACAATCATTCCCAAGGAGGAACCAATTGATTGGGACACCATCAAATTTCCCACCTTCCTAACCTCTTCTCCACCATCAAAGAAGCAGAAAAGAAGAATCAAATCAACACCCTCTAAAGCCTCAATCAAATTCACACAGAAACCTAAGCCTAAACCTCAAACCTCTAAAGATGATTATGTTCACATCTGTGACATAAAAGAATTTTCAGACATTGAACTCTATCTGGATGAGCTGGAGGATGTAAGGGGAATAGCTGCCTACAGACAGCTACCAGAAAGACTAGTGTTCAAATACAAAGGAGTTGGGGAAAGAACATGGCCTCTTCACAGAATTCTGAATGAAGGCTACTCTACCTTGATTAGAGTCTACTCAGCCATACATAAGGATTCTGGCTTTACCAGAACTGCCAGGACTGAGATTCTCAACAAGATTGCCATCATAAGGAAAACTTGGAGGGAGCCCAATGCCTTGCCTAGAACTTTACTCATTCAAGAGAGAGGTATTACAATTCACAAATCTCCTCATTGATTGATGGAGTTCAGAGACAACAAAGGAGTCAAAAGATTTTTCAGAATTGAAGATCGGCTAAAGATTGCCAGTAATGAAACTCTCAAGGATATGCAATCTAAGTTAGATATCAATGAAGAAGATGAAGCTGAATTCTACAGACAACTTCAACTTCAAATAGAGGAGAATGACAGGAGGCTAGGAAAGAAAACCAGGGATCAAAGGAAAAGAAAGTAATTTGCTCAGGCTAAAGGAGCACCCTTGGAAACAATGTATTTCTTTAATTTCATCTCAGCATATACACTTTTGCAGCACTTTTGAATTTCTGCTTTGTTACAGTTTATATATTTGTTAAGTGTTTTGTTATCATCAAGCTAAACCCAAATTTATGCCTACAGTTCTAGTAGACATAAATAGGGGGAGATTGTTAGGAATATGTGTATTAGTTTGATGATAAGTTCAGCAAAACACTTAAGTAGAAATCTAGTGTTTGTAGCCTCAACGGATAAGACCATCTTGTCTATCCGTTGAAGGAGTAGCCTTACTTAGCAATAAGTTTGGTATTGTAGCACATCTCACTTTCTGATTTCAAGCTATAATTCTTAGATGTTGTTAGGAGATAATCAGTCATGTTGACTGCTAATGGATGTACAAATAGGAGGGCTAATTGTAAATATTTCATGCCTTGTAATTTTGTATAAGTGAAGAAGTGTCAACGGATGTTGAAGACCTTCAACGGATAAGAAACTAAGCTTCAAGGGATGTCTCTAATGCTTCAACGGATAATATCCATCAACGGATAAGTGTTTCAACGGATAAAGTTTCAACTGCTAGAGCATCAACGGATAAAGTCATCAACGGATGAAAGCTTCAACGGATGCTCAGTCTCATAGCAGTTGATAGTGACAGTTAACAAAGCTGACAGAGGCACATGGATTGACAGAGATGTGGTAGCCTATTTCAGGAATAGCAGAAAAAGCAGCCATTTTTAGTCTGGTTCATAATGGAAAGTCAACAGATAATTCCATATTACACTGGATAAAAATGGAACAGAAACAAGTGGAGAACTATTGTCTTATTGTACTTTATCTTTGTCTTCACTTGTAAACTTGGTGTTATATAAACCAAGTAGTAGCTAGTAATTAGGTGTGAATTTTCCCTGAGCTGTTTAGAAATATCAAGAGAGAAAATCATCTAGTTTGTACTAGGAAGCAGCTGTGATTTAATTTTGAATCACAGATTTTCTGAAATAACACATCTCTGGTGGAACAACAAATCCACCAGAAAAGTTTTTAAGTTCTTTGTGTTCATTACATTTGTGTTTAAATATATATCTGTCTGCATCAGCTCCAAGCAATTCACACACATTTGATCACTCAAACACTTAGTCTTACAAATTGCTCAAAACTTGAAAAAGTTTTGAGATTTACATTCAACCCCCCCTTCTGTAAATCTCATTGTTAGTCCACTGGGAATAACAATATCCTCTAGTGTCTGGATGGTCCTTTCACTCTGCCCATCCGCCTGGGGATGGTAAGCGGTACTCATATTTAACTTGGTCCCCACACATTCTTGAAAGCTCCTCCAAAATCTGGAGTTGAACCTAGGGTCTCGGTCTGAGACAATGGACGCTGGGACTCCATTTCGTGTCACTATTTCCTTAAGGTAATTGTCCACCAGTCTATCGACTGTGTATCTCTCATTGATAGGAATGAAATGGGCTGACTTTGTCAGTCGGTCTATAATCACCCATATGGCATCATGGTTAACTTTCGTCCTTGGTAAACTGACAACAAAATCCATGGCTATCTGTTCCCATTTCCATTCGGGAATCTCCAGGGGTCGTAAAAGTCCACTGGGTCTCTGGTGCTCTGCCTTTACTCTTTGGCAAGTCAAGCATTCCATTCTACTATGTCCCTCTTCATGTTGGGCCACCAGTAATACTCCTTCAAATCCCTATACATCTTGGTGCTTCCCGGGTGAATGGAATACCTTGAACTATGGCTTTCATCAAAAATCTCGTCTTTAAGCTCTTGAACATTCGGAACCCAAATCCGGTAGGAGTACCTCATTATCCCTTTATTATCTTTCTCAGTATGGATCTTTTCTCCAGTCATTGACTCTCTGCCTTCATTCATTACTTTCTCTTGGCACAATCTGATCTTTTCCAATAACTCTAGTTGCATCGAGATCTCAAACAGTTTTTCAGTTCCGGTTCCGGTTACCTTTACTTCTATTTCCATTATCTCGAAATCCTTTATCAATTCTTCCGAAGTCATTATCATTCTGAGTCTTTCCTTTCTACTATGGGCATCAGCCACCACATTGGCTTTCCCCGGATGATAGAGAATCTCACAATCATAGTCTTTGATTAGCTCTAACCATCTCCTCTGGCGCATATTAAGCTCTTTCTGCGTAAATATGTACTTGAGGCTCTTATGGTCTGTGAAAATCTCGCACTTCTCTCCATACAAGTTGTAATAACCCCAAAATTTTGAACTTTTTGTAACCCTTATGAATAGTGTTTTAGCTGAATGAGAATACTTTTCATGCCACACTATGTAGGGGTTCTGTTATGGATATTCTGAGATTTTATTAGTACTCTATATGGTATATAAGTGTATGTAAAGATCGTCAGAATCCAATTCCGAGCACTTTGGTTTTTCCCAGAAATCTACTAGATACGGAAAGAATTGAGTAAAAGGTAACAGGATAAAAAGGATTTAAATTAAAGGATTATAAGAGAGGATCATAAAAGTAATATAATATATTGAGAAAGGTTAAGGGAACCTAAGTAATAAGATCCCGGGTATGATCCCTCAAACGATAAACGAAAACGAAAGTTAAGCGAACCGTATAACAGATCAGCGGTCATTAGGCAAACAATTAGGAAGTTAATCAAAGGGATAAGAGAGGATGGTGTCATCCAACCAATAGAAAGAGGACAAAGGAGGGGTGATGACATCACAAAGTGATGCAAGCATGACATAAGAGGGAAGGAAATGTGGTGGAATATTAACCACACAAAATCAAGGGTAAATGTGACGCCCTCCAAACCCGGGGTCTAGGTTTGGGGGTCACTCGCCAATAAACCAAAATAAAATAATCACAGCGGAATAATATAATAAATACGACCCCTTTTACCTACACTGGATCGATCACAGGTTATAGTATGGAACAGGCACTAATACAAATCAAATGTTATTACAAACCATAGTCTAATTAGTTTTACAACTTATTCAAATTTTATTACAAACCTCTAGACTAATTAAGCGTCCCAAACTGTCTACCTGGAAACACACCAACTATTTACAAGCACAAAACCTCTGGTCAGACCTGGAACTTAAGCTTGCCCTGGCCTAGCTGAAAGTAATAAATAGCTTATGATTTGGAATAACAACAGTATATCTGATGAACAAAACCAACTATGATAACTGAACAGTATCAAAACTGATAAAAATTTGATAATAAACAACATTTGCAATATATTATGTTTTGGGACTGGAATCCTCGAACGACGGTGTGTTGCCGCCGGTGATCAGCCGCGGAGCAACACCGGTATGCCGAAGCATATCCAACTAAACAAAAGGTACCCAAGGCACATATTGGCCTAGCAAGGTGTTATATCCTGTATAACACATAGCTCACACTGGACCGCCGCCATGGCCTCTTACGCAACCATCCAACCCATAAAAATAATTTTCCGTCAAATGAGTCGAATCAAATGACATCCTTAACCACATAACTCCCCATTTCTCATGGTCCGGAGTTTTCTCAACAACCAATGGTGAAATAACCAGAACAATTAGTTATTCGCTAATCTCAATTCAAAGCTTTGCCGTATAGAGTAAGTTATAGCGAAATGTAAAAATATTTAACTATTCTGAACTTAGAATAGTAGAGAAA